>NW_028258317.1:49520530-49823560 GCF_053883595.1 Heterocephalus glaber
AGCTACACCCCCAACCTATATAGAATACATTTTAGAGACAGGGTCTTGCTAAATTGCCCAGACTGGCTTCAAACTTGTAATTTTCCTGCCTCCGCCTCCAGAGTAACTGAGATTGCAAAAGGAACCCATGGAACCTAGCTTTTTTAAACTACATATATGCATTACTTTGACCAAGAAAAAATTATATAAAACAAAATAATTGGACTTTTATGATTTTACAACAGTATACATTAACTTTCCCTTATATAGATCAAATAACCTCAGTTCTAAAACTGTTTCTTTTAAATCACTCATTTTCCATTTGCTATTCTTTGACATAATTGATTCTCTCCTGTGTCTTTTCAAAAAAGTCTTAGTCCAACTTAAAGATTTTCCATCAGAACCCTCAAATATCTGTGATGTGATATATGCATCTCTTTTCTTAATTTTTAAATACTCATCTCATTTTCTTGGTATTTATCATAAATATGTAATTTAGATGCATAAAGTCAGTAACATACATAGCATAAAGTAGACATTTAAGATTATTTGTTAAATGAATATGTAAATATATATTCAAACTAAGAAAGCACCTAGGCAATTAGAATATATTTTGGTAAATAATGAAGAGAACTACTGTTACTCCCAAAAAAGTGAGGAAAAAGGGTTGACAAAACAAATTTAGCAAGTTAAAAAATGAGCAGCCAAAACCAGTCACATGTTTATTTCTCATATTTGTGTTTCTTTCTTTGTTCTAATCCTCTGATTCTATAAAGAGTAAAGTACCTTGCTCCAGATTCCTTTTCCTCTAAGCAAAGCCTTTCCTCTTTTCTCCCTTCATCCTTATATCTGGATGGTTCCCTTTAAGGTGTAAACCCATGTGTTACTTTCCTTGGAGGAGACAGAGGCAAATAGCTGGTCCCTGGTTTTAAGGGTTTACAAGTGGTCAGATATGAACAACTTAGGTACAGAACTAGAACTAGAAGTGTGAAATGCCATGGGCAAGAAAGTACAGTGCCTCCTTCAGTCTCACAAACAAGATCTAATCAGTATGTGTGTGTGCACATGAATGTATGTATGCACATGTGTATGAGAGATTCTCCTCTCACATCACTATCAAGAGATCTTCCCTTTGGAGATTAACAGCGTCTCCAAATTTCAACATCTATTACACGATCAATCAAAATCTCTTCTTTCTTTAGCTAAGAGTAAAGCAAGTTGAGAAGAGGATCAAATGGTCTTTCCACACTATGAAGAGAAGTGCAGCCACCCCAATATTTGAATAAACATGATGTCTTCCTGTAAAGCTGAATCTTAACTGTTTTTTAACAGACTTGGGACATCCTCCCACCACACCCCGCCAAAAAAATCCCTCCATATCAGATTTTCCCATTCTTTCAATGCCTTGGGTGGAACATCAACAACAAAAATATCAAGTCATGTTAATCAAAATACTTACATCAACAACAAAAAAAGGTACAGGCAGCTCAAAGTATGGAAAACAAGCTCTGGGCTAACTACATTTGTAGGAGTTGCTTTGCTATGGTGATCATAAGAAAAGAATTTTTCTTAATCATTGGCATTTTCAAATACTCTTGGTTCCAAATTATCGTTCAGCCTCAGAAACTCCATTTGCCTGATGTCAGGTCTCTGTGATTTAAACCTATAAACTCCACAGATTTCAGAGCTCAGGCAGTTGCTTTTCAATCCTTCTGCATGCCTGTATATCTTGGCACATGTGTATTAGTAATGATGAACCAAGAGCATTTCTGCACATCTCTGTAATTCTTCAGTGTAATGGGAAAGCCAATCTAAGCTTTGTACTCTAAATCACATTGTGAATATTAACATTTACTTCGTTCTTTTTCTTCTACCCTTTCCTCATGGAGGAAAGTAGGCCACTCGGCTAAAGTATAAACCATTGTATTGTATAAATACATTGACAGAGCCATCAACTACCTAATATTGACTGGGCACACCAGAAAGGCAGATAAGTGTTACAATAACAACATCATCATCATCATCCAACAGAAGACTATTTAAAAATATTCTTCAAGACCAAGCCTTTTATAGATTTTACTAAGTGTAAAAAGTCTTTTGATCTTACATCACTCCACACATCATTTTTTTTTTTTTGCCATTTTAGGGAAATGTGAAGCATCTGTACTGGAAAATCTGGTGAGAACTAATGGGCATGACTTTTACAGAATGGCCATATATTCCAATACCTGGAAACATACATAGCAAGCACTTTTAAGAACACCCATCACTCAATCAAGAATGATTTTGTTTCGTTTTATATGAGTCTAAAACATGGGAGGACAACAAAAATCCAATCTTCAGAAGCTCAAGGCATTGATCTGGGTGAAAGTCTAAATTACTTTACTGACTTGTTATGTGCTTAGGGACTTGCTGTGAAATATAAAACCAAACATCTAGTAGTGCTACAAAATCACAGAAGTCATCAAATCTTATAGTTGGCAGAACTGTTGAGAGATTATCAAGTTTATTCTTTTTTTTCAGACAAAATGAGTCTTTTAAATTTAAGATGACATTAAACTAAACAGGCATTTAATAAATGTTAGCTGATTTATGCCAATGAAAATGATCACTTAATTTTGCAGCAGCAAAGTACTCCAATAATTAACAAACCTCATTGCTAAGGGATTCTTTTATGTGTTCTGTCACTTGGGAAATATTTTAAAGGACCTACTATGTGCCTGTCCTTGAAAATGATTTTCTCAATATTTGAAGGCAACATCATTTAGACAGAGGCTTATATCATACTATAACAATGAACCACAGCAATGGCAGACGTAAATTTCTCAAGAGTAGCCTGTTTCTTGCAAAGTGCCCAGCTTAAAACTAGTCTTTTTTGTTGAAAACATAAGTGAACAATTAAACTGAGAAAAAACAAAAATACTACTCAGCACAGATAAATCTTTCTTTGGGGATAGACAAAAAAAGAGATTCAAAAATGAGTATCATGAAATTATAGCAGATAAGCACATACTTTTACTTCTACTATTTGTTCAAATGTACTTTAAAAATCACAGTAAAATGATTTCAAAGAAAAGATCAAGAAGCATGAGTCAAAAGATATCAGCATAAAATTCATGGAAGTAAAAAAGCAGATGATTTTGAGCAGCTGGATAGAAGAGGGACCAAAGGAAGCCAAAAGCCACACTTGGACAACGGAGCCCTAGAAACCAGTAATGCACACTGCAGAATTGAGAAAAACTCAGGAACTGGAAAGGCAAGGAAGATATGAGAGTAGGGGTGTCAGTGGGCTTGAAAATAGGATTAAAGTCTGTAAAAATAAAATAAATTACATAAAGTCTACAGATAAAAGCAGCTTCATTTTCACATCATTGCTCTAATCCATACAGTCAATGATTGCCCCTCCCCTATCCTTGTAAAAGACTCCAGGTTAAGGTTTTAGATTGAAAATTAAAGGATTCTTAATTTGTTATAAAGGCTGGTAGAGCAAAATTTTGAAGTAAGACAAGAGGGTGAACACAGGAGCATTCAGGGAAACTTGACACTAGCAGACAAATGTTTTCCCTTTCTAAACTGCCCACTACATGGTTCTCAATACAGTGACATCCAGCCAGGAGAGTGGAGAGAAAGTGGCTGGTCCAAAAGGTTCTGACATTCCACAGGTAGTCACCTAACAAAACGGCAGGTTCCTACCTGATAAAACTAAGGTGAAGCCCCCTAGTCTATTTGCCCAGAGAGCTACCAAGCAGGTAGTTAATACCTCAATCTTAAATGTAAATGACCAATCAAGGATCATGTGGCCTTTGAGAAAAGCAATTGACATAAGAGAAATAAAGTAAAGAAATGGAAATAACTTGATGGAAATAGAGACAATGTGTGTAGCAGAAGAAAAGTATAAAAAAAGTAGTAATTACTCTCAGATTATTCAAAGAAGATACAACAAGGAAGACACAAAAGAGGAAGACAATAAGATCCAGAACATGAAATTTTGGAAATTGGAATTAAAATATGATAGCAGAAAAATTGAAAGTCTAATAGATTGTTTATAATGCAGAATTGAGGAAATTCCCCCAGAAATTAGGAGAAACAAGTCAAAGATAGAGAAACAGAAGAGAAAACATAAAGAAACAAAAGAATTAGTGTAGTGTGAGTGGCAAGATTTCCAGAGAAAGAGAAAATACAGAAAATGAAAAGAAGAACATTAGAATGAACCTTCCCAGAACTGAAAAACATGAAACTCCAGATCCAAAGAGCGTAAGAAATGGGCAATGCAATGGATACATACGAAACTAGATGTTGCAAATTTCAGTACTTAAGGCCAGCATAACTGAGAACAAAAGAAAACTTCTCAAAGCTTCCAGGAATGAATATATTTTAAATCTCAGAAGAGGAATTAGAAGTCCGAGTGACAGTCAACTTTTCAACCATGCACCAAAGAAAGAAAAAACTAATGTAACACTTCCCAAATTCTAGTTTCCATCACAGAATTCCATAATCAGCCAGATAACCAATGAAGTATAAAGATAACAAAAAGACATTTTCAGATATGCTTGTTCACATAAACAAATTATGTGGCATGCACCCCTCTAGAGAAGGGAAGCTATTGGAGAAGGTGTTCTATAAATAGCACAAGAAACTAAAAGAAAAAAAAAGGCATGGGATTCAAGAACCAGAAGATCTAACACAAGATCCAAGTGGAAGGAATGCTCAAGACAATGGCCAAAGGAGGGCCTAACAGCTAGCCGTAGAGGGAATCTAAAGAGAATTCAGTCTATCCAAGAACAGAAGGGGTGGTGGGGTAGGTATAGAAGAGACGTCTTAAAAGCAAACACACAAAAGGTATGTTAAAAGATATTAAGAGAAGATTTGCCTTTTTAAAACAGTTGTGGTAATATACACATAAAATTTGTCATAAGTGTACATTTGTAAGTGTATGATTCACTGCATTAAGGTAATTAATATCGCTAGGAGACCAATCTCCAGAGGGTTTTTTAAATCTAGTGAAAGAGAAGTTCTACATTCATTAAACAACAATTTCCTATGCTCTCACTGCAGAGGCTCTGGCATCAGTATTCTACTTTGTGTTTCTATGAATTTGACTACTTTAGTTTGCTCATGTACATTGCATCATAAAACATTTGTCATTTTGTGACCAACTTACTTGGTTAGTATAATGTTCTCAAAGTTTATCTGTTTGTAGCATGTGTTAGAATTTTTCTTCCTTTTTAAAGCTGTATAATATTCAACTGTATGGATATAACTATCACATTTGTCTACCCATTCACCTGTCAATGGACATGTGGTTGCTTCTATCTTTTGCCTATTGTGAGAAATGCTGCTATGAACATGGGTGTACAAATCTCAATTTGAATTTTTCAATTTTGATGTTTACTCAGAAGTGGACTTGAAAACATTTAAAAGTGGATTTGAATATATACTTGGTATTAGTAAGCTTTTTGTTCCTGGGATGAAATGCCTTATGTATATCCCACTTAAAGGGAGAAATGGTTTGTTTTTGGCTCAAAGTTATGGAGGTTTCAGTCCATGGTAGGCTGGCTCCAAGGTAGAAACATCAAGGTGGAAGGGAACAGCAGAGGAAAGTTGTTAGCTTTGTAGCAGCCAGGAAGCAGAAACCAAGGGGAAAACCAGAAGTGGCCAGGACCAGGTATAGTCCCCAAGGCCACACCCTGAGGACCCACTCAGACACACCAAGTTACTGATCCTCTAGGTGTCTTTCTTCTTTTTTCCCCCCATTAAGCTTATTGGTACATTTTAGGTATAAAATACATTAACATACATCATTGGGATCTTGTACCATTACATAAGTATCTTGGTTCTTATTTTTTTTCCATTTCTCCTGCCCTCCCTTCATCCCCTCCACCCTTCCCTATTTGCAAAGATTTTGTTTCCATTTTTTTCATATTCTCATATTTTTCCCCTTCTTTCATTTCCCCTACCTCTCCCACTTCCCCTGCTCCTTTAGACCTTTACTTCCTATTATACAATATCAATAATACATTTTTTAAATTAAAATATCAAGACCTAGGAGACATTACCACAGATTTTATAGAATTTTAAAAGATATAGAAAGCATATTTCAAAAATCTGTTTTGAAATAAATTTGACAACTTCTAAGAAGTACCTTGGAAGACAAATTAATGAAACTAACTCTGGAGGAAATATAAAATTTGAATAGCACCTATTAAAGAAAGTATATTCCTAGCTTGAAAACCTACCTATATGACAACAACATGTTGATAAATTATGTCAAACATTTAAAGCAGAAAAAAAGAGGAATACTTCTCCCCTCATTTTAGGAACTCAACATTGTGCTAATCCTAAAACTGGATAAAGATAATAGAAGAAAAAAGTATAAACATAGATAGAAATTTGTTTAACAAAACAAACTATTAGAAGTCAGATCTGGCAGTATGTAGAAAGTGGTTTTGTTATAGGGATGGCAGTGTTGGTTCAGCACTGGAAGATCCACCCCCAAAAGTCATCATTTTAACAGAGGAAAGGAAAAAGCCATATGATCCTGTCACTAGTTGGAGAAAAAATATTGGACTAAATTCTACAGCTGTTCATGGTAAAAGCTATCAGGAGACTAGAAGTAGAACAGAACCTTCTCAATAGATTAAAGACATGTACTCCATACTTCCAGCGAGAATGCCTTACATGAATGGAGAAGATACAATGCTTTCTCCTTAAGGTGGGGAACAAGGGCAGATATGCTTCCTTTTTATCTGTCCATTAAACTTTGAAACCTAGGCCCCACCAAAATAGTTTGGCAATAAAATGACACAATTAGGATAGTATTGGCAAGGCAGAAGCAAAATCTTTATATGTAGATGAAATGATCATCTACAGAGAAAATACTAAGAAATCTCTAGGAGCCCCTAGAACTTGTATTTGAATTTAGCAGGATTAGAAAACACAAGGTATATATAAAAATTCAGGTCTGTGTGCACTTGTTATAAATGAAGAATTGGATGTTGAAATTTAAAAGTTATGGAGGAGTACAACAGACCTAGAAAAGTTAAAAAAAAGTGTTGGAAGACGTTTAGTACCTAATTTTAAGACTTCTTCTAAAGCTATAGTAATCAAGGCAGTGTTGGTGTAAGGAAAGACATATAGATCATTTGAATAAAACAGAGAATCTAGAAATAGAACCACACATATATGGTCCACTGAGTTTTGAAAGATTATTTAACATTAGCATTGTATAGACTATAAACTCCATTCAAGAACTGAGGAAAAGATAGTGTTTTCAGCAAACGGCACTAGAACACCTGGTATCTGTATATAAAAAAATTAACCTCAACCCTTTTTTTCCATATATAAAAATAACTTGAAGGGATCTATGAACCTAAATATGAAAGCCTAAAAGTATAAAACTTTAAGAAGAAATTATAAGGGAAAATGTTTATGAATTTAGGGTAGGCAAGAACTACCTAGGATACAAAAAACTTGATGTATAAAAGAAAAAAATTCATAAATGAGATTCCATCAAAATTTAGAACTTTAAACAACATCATTAAAATGAAAAGGAATCCTTAAACAGACCATATTTACAATGCATATAACCTATGACCAGAATATATAAAGAACTCTTACAGCTCATTAGTAGACAACCCAATTAAAAATTAGACATAAGAAGATGATAAATAGCCAGTATAGCACAATGAAAGGTATGTAACTCTAGATTCAGAAAAATACTAGTCAGTACAGTAACAAGATCGAATTATACACTCATTTGGTAGATGAAGTTAAAAGTTTTAAAAGCCTTGTCATGACTTTTTCTTTTTGTTGGATTCTCCCCATTTGCATTTAATTTGTCATGCCCAATGGATTCATTCTGCTGGGCTTCCTGGGGTTGTGATCCTCATTGTCTTTTCCTAGGATATTGTCTAAAATTTTTTGGAGTGCCGGTTTGGTATTCATGAAGTTCCTGAGGTGCTCTTTGTCATGAAAGTATCTTATTTCTCCATCAATTTTGAAAGATAGTTTTGCAGGGTACATCAATCTGGGTTGGGGGCTGTTTTCCTTTAGGACTTGAAATACATCACTCCAAGCTCTTCTTGCCTTGAGGGTTTGCATTGAGAAGTCTGCTGTGATTGTGACGGGCTTTCCTTTGTATGCGATTTGTTTCTTTTCTCTCACTGCTTGTAGAATTTTGTTCTTCTGTTGGATTTCTGGAATCCTAACTATTATATGCCTTTGTATAGATTTTTTTTGATCAAGGCTAGCTGGAGTCCTATATGCCTCACTTGTCTGTATGTCAAGTTCTTTTCCCCTCCTTGGGAAGTTTTCTGCCATCACTTCTGTGAACAGTTTTTTATGTCATCTGCACTCTCTCCTCTTTCTTCATTGACTCCAATCAGTCTTATATTATTCTTCTTTGCATTGTCTAGCAGCTGCTGGACTGATTTCTCATGTTCCCTTACTGCTTTAAAGCAATTTTTCTTTTCCTGGTCACTAATTGCAATCTTATCTTCTATATGTGAAAGTCTATCCTCGCATTGGTTCATTCTGCTGCACAGACTTTCGATGGAGTTTTTAATCTCCTGGAAATCTGTTTGTATCTGTTTTATGGATTCCATTTGTTTCCTATGTTGGGATTCCATCATGTTCCTCAGATCCTCTATTTTTTTATCTGTGTCCCCTACATTTATTAATCATGTCTTGCACTATGAGTACAATCTTTGCTGTTATCTGAGTAATTATTTCTGATTTCATTTTCCCCAGATCCTCTTTTGTTGCCAGTTCAGAGAGTCCAGGTGGTTGAGTATCAGAGTGTTCCATCTCATTTCCCTTTGAGGTTGCTGTAAGTGATCTGGAAGTCTGTTTTTGAGGCTTATTTATGTCTTCTCATTTCCATGGGGTGAGGGGTTGCTTCTAGCACCCTCACGGCTCACCTTCTCTGCCCTAGGAGCATGGAATGGTGGTGGGGGAGCTTCCTTGCGGGTGCTGGGACCGGCTCAGCTTCTCTGCCTTAGGAGCCCTCTAGGTGTCTCTTATCTCAATCAAGTTGACAATCAAGATTAAACATCACATACTCTGAAGATCACATGATAACTCTAATTTTACATTTTTGAGAATGACCATACAGTTTAGGATTTCAATTTATCTACATTTGCACTAACATTTATTGTGTGTGTGTTTGTGCATGTGTAATAGTAGCATGTGACATCTCATCATGGTTTTGATTTGCACTAGCCTAAGATTTACCAATATTTAGTATGTTTTCAAATGCTTGTGGGCCACTTGTGTAACATTTGGGGGAAATGTCTATTTAAATTCTTCACCCATTTTTTTTCTTCACCCATTTTTAATATGGGTTATTTGTTTTTTGTAGTCATTAAATCATAGAAGTTCTATTTGTAGTCTGAATATTAGCCTTTTACCATATACATGATTTGCAAATATTTTCTCCTATCACAAGAGTTACTTTTTAATTCTGTTGATTATGTCCTTTAAGCTCCAGATGTTTTTATTTTGATGTAGTTCAATTTATCTATTTTTTTTTATTACCTGTACTTTGGGGGTCATATCCAAGAAATCATTGCTAAACCCAATTCATAATGTTTTATCTCCTGTGTTTTATCCTGTTTTATATCTATGAGTTTTATGGTTTTGGTTCTTCTCTTTAGGTCTTTGATCCCCTTGGGTAGTCTTTGTATATGATGTAAAGTGAAGCACATGTAGTGAAGGTGTACACATGTAGTACATTATTGGATCCTGTTTCTTTTTAAAGATTCAGCTGATGTTTATGTATATTGATTGGGACACTGAATCCACTCACATTTAAAGTAATTACTGATGGGGAATGACTCACTCACTATTGCCATTTTTTTCATTAGTTCCTGTTTGTTTTAATTTTTTCATTCCTCATTTTCTTCCTTACTACTTTCCTTTATGTTTTGTTGATTTTTTGTAGTAACATGCCTTGATTCCTTTTTCATTTATATTTGTGAATATTCTGTAGATATTTTCTCTGCAGTTACCATGGAAATTACATACATCCTAAAGTTATAACAATCAATTCTAAACTGGGAACAATATCAATCACATATAAAATGCTGTTTCTTTGCAAATATACTTCTTCACTTTGTTACAGATATCATGAATTGCTTATTTATATATTTAATATATGTATGCATGTAATGTGCTCATTAACATATTTACAATTATTTTTTATAATTTTGTCTTTTAAATTCCATCAAAGATAAAATTTTAATATGATGTAGACAGGATATTTAATATTGTTAGCATGAAAAAATTGACCTCCAACAGACAACAACTTTAAAAACAAGGAAAAGTTATAAATAAATCAATTGCTTGAAGGCACTGGAAAGTAACCAATGATATGCAGAGAATGGAGAAGACTATAAACTCGACAGACTGTTAGTGCTCCTGGTGACAACTAGGAATCTGTGGCTTTGTTGACTAAATATGTTTCCCAAACCTCATCCCAGCCCTGGTGACAGAAAATTGCAATCTTGTCAGGGTAAGGTGGCAGACAACAAAGTTCAGATTGTCAGAGCAGTGGGAAATTTAAGAAAACAAGTTTTGGAAGTGAGAGAAGATCAGTAAGCCCAAGTTTAATATATGCATATAAGCTGCCTAAATCTGGCTGCTGACTACATTACATGCACACACAGGGACCCCAAGGAGTTCAACAAAAAAACAGTAGAAACTACAGGAGACTCTACACTTGAGAAGCATAGCTGCTTCTAATGAGATCTGTGAATTCTACATGCCATTAGCTGAATCCATTCCCTATTCACACACAATTTAAGTGGCAAACACATGGAAATTTTACAGGCTTGAGGTGTCAGAGGAAAAAAATCTGGGCTGAAAGAACAACTGGAAATTTATGAGGAACCACAGAAAAAGGGTACTACAGAGAGGGTAAGCTTCAAAATATTAGTGTAAAAATGCTCAATTCTGTACTGACTGCCAAACACTGCAGCATAGGGAACATAGACAGGACGTGGGTTTGAAAAACTATACATGTGAGAATTCTAGTTTTAAAGTCCAGACAAAATAACTGCATATTAGAACAAAAACCCAAATAATCTTCAGAAGAATAGTATAGAATCCATAATCACTACAATATAATGTAATGTTTAATTTTTGACAAAAAATCATTAGGAATGCAAAGAAACAGTAAAGCGTGAACCTTACCAACGAAAAAGGCATCAATAGAAACAGACATTAAGTGGGCTTTGATGTTGCATTTATAAGAAATTAACATTAAAATCAGACATTATAGATATGTTTAAAGGATTAGAAGAAAATATATTCAAAGATTTCAAAGAAAACATGGTATGAATGAGTGAAAAGATGGGAAATCTCAACAAATACATGAAAACTCTACAAAAGAACCAAGTAGAAACTTTAGAGCTGAAAAGTCCACTTGAAATTTTAAAAATTCAATAGATGTTCTCAACAGAAGATTTGTAATTTTAAAATCTGCAAAGTTGAAGATAAAATTACACAGTTTGAAGGGCAGAAAGGCTAAAAATCTGAATAAACTAAACAAAATCTCATAGAAATGTGAGAGATTAAAATGTTATCCAGCATGTATACTGAAATCCTAAATGGAGTGGAATCAAAGAAAGGAGCATAAAAATATTTGAAGAAATAATGTCTGAAAACACAAAGCCTGTACATGAATGTTTAAAGCAGCTTTACTCACAATGTAGTAACCAAAAACAACTGGAAGAAACCAAAATTTCCTTCAATGGGCAAATGATTAAACAAACTAGAATATATCCACACAACAGAATATTATTCAGCAATTTAAAAAAGAACTAACAAGGCACAAAAGATAACAGAGAAACCCAAAATGTATCTTGCTAAGTGAAAGAATCCAGTATGAAAGGCTATGTCAAGTATGATTTCAATATACAACATCTGGAAAGGCAAAAATGGAGCGATAGTAAAAAGATCAATGATTGTCCAGGATTTAGGAGTAGATGGAAGGATGAATAGGTGAAGAGCAGGGAATTTTTGGACAGAGAAACTATTTTTGCATGATATTATAGTTGCATACATTCAACGTTATACATCTGTCAGAACCCTTAGACCTGTACACACAAACAGTGGATCTGAATGTAAATTCTGGACTTTGGTTAGTAACACGTCAGTATTCGTTAGTTATTACAAATGTGCCATTCTAATGTAAGATGCTAATAAGTAGGAAAATTGTGAACGAGAGAAAAGATTATACAGAACTCTATATATTTTGTTGAATTTTTCTGTAAAATTATAACATTTTCTAAAAATAAATAAAATTAAATCTATTATATTACTTTATTTTTTTGTTAAATTCTTTTATTGGTACATTTTAGGTATACAACACAATTACATTTCTCATTGGGAATTGTACTTTTACATAATGCATCTTGGTTCTTACTTTTTCCCCATTCCTAGCCCTCCCTTCACCCCCTCCACCCTTCATTATATACAAAGACTTTATTTCCATTTTTTCCATTTCTCAGCATTTGTCCTTTCCCTTCTTTACTTTCCCCTACCCCTCCCATTAACCCTACCTCTTTGGACCTTTTCTTCCTATTTTGCATTATCAATTATTCATTCTAATCACTGTTACATTTTAGGTATAGAATATAATGACATTCATCACTGGAAATTTGCACCTTTACATAGTCTCTCTTGGCCCTTATTTTTCACCCTTGCCCAGCCCTCCCTTCAACCACTCCATTCCTTCCTATTTACAAAGATTTTGTTTCTAGTTTTCCATTTTCTCATATTAATCCCATTCCCTTCTATCCTTCCCCCTAGCCCCCACACTTCCTTCCAATTTGCCCCTTTTCTTCCTATTTCACATTACATGTTATACATTTTAGTCCTTATTTACACTTTCAGTTTCTCACACCAGAGAAACTATTTGGTATTTATACATGTGTGTCCTATTTATTTCACTTAAGAGTATCGCCTCAATGTGCATCCACTTAGCTATAAATGTCTCTAAGTTCTCATTTTTTATGGTTGAGTAGTACTCCATTTTATTAAAAAAACACATTTTCTTTATCCAGTCTCCAGTTGATGAGCATTTGGGCTGTTTCCAAGTTTTACCTATCACAAACTGTGCTGCTATGAACATGGGCACACATATATCACTGTGGTATGATTCTTTAGATTCTTTGGGGAAGACCCCCACCAGAGGAACAGTGGGGTCAAATGGGACTTTCAGTCCTAGTTCTTTGAAGTATCTCCATATTGATTTCCACAGTGGTTGCACTAGTCTACACTCCCACCAGCAGTGGAGCAGGGTTCCTCTTTCCCCACAGCCCCACCAGCATTTGTTATTGGTTGATTTAATGATGGCATCCATTCTTTCTGGAGTGAGGTGGAATCTCAGTGTTGTTTTCATTTGCATCTCTCCAATGACCAGTGATGTTGAACATTTTTTCATGTATTTATTTGCTATTTCTACTTCTTTGTCTGAGAAATGTCTGTTCATTTCAGATGCCCATTTTCAGATTGGGTCTTTAAATTTGGGAGGTCTGATCTTTTTAAGTTCTTTATAGATTCGAGATAGTAGACTTTTGTCTGAGGAAGAGCAGGTGAAGATTTTTTCCCACATTGTGGGTTGTCTCTTCACATTGCTGGTGGTTTCTCTTGCTGTGCAGAAGCTTTTTAATAAGAAGAGATTCCACTTGTTGATTGTTTGTGCTAGTTCACGGGCAACTGAGGTTTTGTTCATAAAATCTTTTCCTACACCGATGTCTTCAAGAGTTCTGCCTAACCTCTGTTCCAACTGGTTCAGAGTTTCTATTTTAATATTTAGAACTTTAATACATTTTGATTTTAGTTTACTGCATGGTGAGAGATAGAGGTCTAGTTTTAATCTTTGGCAAGTTGAAGCCCAATTTTTCTAGCACCATTTATTAAAGAGGCTATTTTTCCTCCAGTGAGGGTGTTTGGTTCTTATGTCAAAGATGAGGTGGCTGAGTGTGTCTGGTGTTGTTTCTGCATCTTCTAATCTGTTCCACTGGTTCTCAGGTCTGTTTCTTTGCCAGTACCATGCTGTTTTTATCACAGTAGCTTTGTAGTAGAGTTGCAGGTTGGGGATTGTGATACCTCCTGCCATTTCTCTGTTACCTAGAATTGCTTTTGCTATTCTGGGTCTCTTCTTGTTCCAAATGAATTTTTGGATTGTTTTCTCAAGTCCATGAAGCTGGGATCTCAATTGGAATTGCATTAAATCTATATAGCAGTTTTGGAAGTATGGCCATTTTCACTATAGTCATCCTTCCTACCCAGTAGCAAGGGATGTCTGTCCATTTTCTGATATCATCTTCAATCTCTCTTTTCAGAGTGCCATAGTTTTCAGAATAGAGGTCTTTGATTTCTTTCGTTAGGTTGGTTCCTAGGTATTTCAGTTTTTTGGATGCTATTGTGAAAGGAATTATTTGACCTATTTCTCTCTCAGTGAGTCTGTCATTGGTGTAGAGGAAAGCTATTGATTTTTGTGTGTTGACCTTGTAACCAGCTACTTGACTGAATTTGGTTATTAAGTCTAGAAGACTTTTGCTGGAGTTCTAGGGGTCTTCTATATAGAGTATCATGTCATCTGCAAATAATGACAATTTGACTTCTTCATTTCCTATCTTTATTCCTTTGATTTCTTTCTCTTGTCTAATTGCCATGGCTAATGTTTCCAGAACTATATTGAACAAGAGTCATGAGAGTGGACATCCTTGTCTTGTTCCTGATTTTAGTGTGAAGGATTTCAGTTTTTGACCATTTAGTATGATATTGGCTGTTGGTTTTTCATAAATGGCTCTTATCAGTTTGAGGTAGAGACCATCTATTCCAATTTTTTGTAGGGTTTTTATCATAAATGCATGTTGGATTTTGACAAATTCTTTTTCTGTTTCTACGGAGATAATCATATGGTTTTTGTCTTTGGCTCTATTGATATAGTGTATTACATTGATTGATTTGTGTATATTGAACCATCCCTGCATCCCTGGGATGAATCCCACTTGATCAGGGTGTATGATCTTCTTGATGATCTTCTGCATTCTGTTTGCCAGTATCTTATTAAGGATTTTTGCATCTATGTTCATTAGTGAGATTGGCCTATAGTTGTCTTTTTCAGTTGGGTCTTTCTCTGCTTTGGGGATCAAGGTGATGCTTGCTTCCAGGAATGAATTTGGGAGTATTGCTTCCCTTTCAATTTCATTGAAGAGTTTAAACAGTAGTGGCACCAGTTCCTCTCTAAATGTCTTGTAGAATTCAGCAGTGAAGCCATCAGGGCCTGGGCTTTTCTTAGTTGATAAGTTTTTAATTACATTTCCAATTTCATTGGTTGATATTCAGTTGTTTAGAATTTTTAAGTCTTCTTCATTCAACTTTGGTAATTCATATGTATCTAGGACTCTGTCCATTTCTTCTGTATTGTCCATTTTATTGGTGTATAGGTTCTGGAAGTAGGTATTGATGATCCTCTGGATTTCTGCTGGGTCTATTGTAATTTCACCCTTTTCATTCCTAATTGCATGGATTTGAGCCTTTTCTTTCCTTTTTCTGACAAGGTTGGCTAAGGGTTTGTCAATTTTGTTGATTCAAAGAACCAACTCTTGGCTTCATTGATTTTTTTGTATTGTTCTTTTAGTCTCCCTTTCATTGATTTCTCCTCTGATCTTCATAATTTCCTCCCTTGTATGAGCTTTGGGTTTCTCCTACTCTTCTCTTTCTAGAAGCTTGAGGTTCAGCATCAGGTTGTTTAATTGGGCTCGCTCTCTTTTCCTAATATGAGTATTCACTGCGATGAATTTCCCTCATAAGACTGCTTTCATTGTGTCCCATAGATTCTGATATGTTGTATTGTCATTGTCATTTAATTGAAGGAATTCTCTGATTTCTTCTTTAATTTGCTCTATGACCCATTGGTTATTCAGAAATATGTTTTTCAATTTCCACATGTTTATGATATTTTTTGAGTTTCTTTTGCTATAGATCTCCAATTTCATCACACTATGGTCTGATAACATACAGGGGATAACTTCAATTCCTTTGCACTTACTTAAACATGTTCTATGTGTGAGTATGTGGTCTGTTTTGGAGAATGAAACATGTGCAGCTGAGAAGATTGTGTATTCTGATTTTGTGGGGTGGAAGACTCTGTAAACATCTGTTAAGTTCATTTGTTCAAGAGTTCGATGGAGTTCTAGTATTTCATTACTTATTTTTTGTCTAGTTGGTCTATCTATTTGTGACAGTGGGGTGTTGAGGCCCCCCACTACAATTGTATTAGTGCATATATGACTTTTCATGTCCGTTAGTATTTGTTTTATATAGTTGGGTGCACTAGTGTTTGGTGTATATATATTTATGATTGTCATCTCTCTTCCTGTTGGATTGTTCCCTTTACAAGGATGTAGTGTCCTTCTTTGTCTGTCTTAATCAGTGTGGGTTTGAAATCTACTTGTTCTGCCAAGAGGATAGCTACTCCTGCTTTTCTTCAGGTTCCTGTTGCATGGAATATTGTTTTCCACCCTTTAACTTTCAGTCTATGAGTTTCATTTTGAATTAAGTGTGTTTCTTGTATGCAGCATATTGTTAGATTTTGCTTCTTGACCCATTCTGCCAGTCTATTTCTTTTGATTGGTGAATTGAGACCATTAACTTTGATGGTTATAACTGAAACATATTGACTTATCATTTCCATGACTTTTTCTCTTTGTTGGGTTCTCCCCTTTTACATTTAATTTCTTGTCATGCCAGATGGGTTCATTCTGCTTTGCTTCCTGGGATCCTCAATGTCTGTTCCTAGGATATTGTGTCAAATTCTTTGCAGTGCTGGTTTGGTATTCACGAAGTTCCTAAAGTGCTCTTTGTCATGAAAGTATCTTATTTCTCCATCAATTTTGAAAGATAGTTTTGCAGGGTACATCAATCTGGGTTGGAGGCTGTTTTCTTTTAGGACTTAGTATATGTCACTCCAAGCTCTTCTTGCCTTGATGGTTTGTGTTGAGAAGTCTGCTGTGATTCTGATGGGCTTTCCTTTGTATGTGATTTGTTTCTTTTCTCTAACTGCTTATAGAACTTTGTTCTTCTGTTGTGTTTCTGGGATCTTAACAATTATATGCCTATGTGAAGATTTTTTTTGACCAAAGATATTTGGAGTCCTATATGCCTCACTTATCTGTATGTCAAGCTCTTTTCCCCTGCTTGGGAAGTTTTCTGCCATTATTTCTGTGAACAGTTTTTTTTATGTCATCTCCACTCTCTCCTCTTTCTTCATTGACTCCAATCAGTCTTATGTTATTCTTCTTTGCATCATCTAGCAGCTGCTGGATTGATTTCTAATGTTCCCTTATAATTTTGAAGCAATTTTTCTTTTCCTGGTCACTAATTGCAATCTTATCTTCTATAGCTGAAATTCTGTCCTCACATTGGCTCATTTTGCTGTGTAGACTTTCAATGGAGTTTTTCATCTCCTGGAAATCTATTTGCATATGTTTTATGGATTCCATTTGTTTCCTATGTTGGGATTCCATCATGTTCCTGAGCTCCTCTCTAGATTTATTAATCATGTCTTGCACTAGGAGCACAATTTCTCCTGTTATCTGAGAAATTATTTCTGATTTCATTTTTTCCAGATCCCCTTTTGTTGCCAGTTCAGTGGGTCCAGGTGGTTGAGTATCAGAGTGTTCCAGCTTATTTCTCTTTGAGGTTGCTGTAGGTGATCTGGAAGCCTGGTTTTGAGACTTGTTTACGTTTTCTCATTTTGACTGGCGGGGGGGCTGTTGGTGCCTGCATGGATTACCTCCTCTGAGCTGGGAGAGGTGGGACAGGGGCTGGGAGCAGCAGTAGGGATGGTGGCCCAAAAGCACTTTCCTCTGGGCTGGGAGCAGTGGGAGGGATGGTGGCTGGGAAGCCCCTTCCTCTGGACCAGGAGCAGTGGGACGGCAGTTCAGAAGCCCCTACCTCTGGGCCAGGAGCAGCAGGACTCAGTATTGTGGTCTGGTGGTCCGGTGTCCTCTGCGTCTTTGTAGTGTGGATCCAGGTGGCTGTCTAAATTACTTTAAAAGTAACCCAATTTGATGAAGAATGCTATGGATTATTCAATAATGAAAATTTTTCTTAGTCACCAAGTGCAGCTTTTGCAAATTTTCTGCTAACAAGTGATTACTTTCAAAATTGTTAACTGGAAACTAGAAAGTGGATACTAGGAACTCCTGGGAAATGATTTTGTTTCATACAACAATCTAAAAAGAAAGACATGACAAGTTAATTAATTTGGCCTTACTCTTTCCTAAAAGCTTGTGTCACTCAAATCATTGCCACAGTGTTAGGCATTTTCTGTGCATTAGTAGTGTCATGACCTACTAAAGGTTAGGCTTTTTGATTTTAGGACACAAGGAAAAAAATATGAAGAAGTGCTTCCCTAAGACTTGAGCAGTGTTGGTCATAAGTGTCAATGTGTAAAACAACAGTTTATGCTGCCTGCATGCTGAGCCACAGATCCTGAGTGACAGTGGTGACTATGTGTTTTATAACAGGTTTTTCTGTCTTTTTGACATGTGAGGTTCTCTAAAGTATGAGGCCACTCCTGCTACAGAAAAACAAGGAGTAGTAATATAATCATGTTCTTTAGAAAGATTCATACTATATGTCAAAAGATATGAGTAAAATAAGCAAAAGTGAGTACTTTTGGTAATCAAGTATTCAGATATAGGCAGGGTTGGCAAGAAACTGAAGTGCTGTTTACCAGTAATTATTATTATTTGGTTTTTAAACTGAGTACATGCACTATTTTGGTTAGAAAAAATTAAAGACAGAAGAGATTAGGTCTTTTATGACTTTATGATATTGTGCTTGGGCTTCACTAGCTGTGGGGTGAATATTCACAGTTCAAAACTGATTACTTTCAAATAGATTATTTTTCACTTTGTATTCTTGGATGTGATTCACTTATTTATTCTCCCAAAAAGTCTCATTTCAAATAAAATAATCTCTTTCAGGATCTACAACTACATGTGATCTCATATATACATGTTTTATTAACTTTTTATATGTGTCACATTTCTTCTGATTGATCACTGGTGGTTGATTAAGATGCACAAAGTCAGAAACCATACAAGAAGTACTTGAACAAGAAAGCTTTTTGGTGAACAATGAAGAGAATTTTTAAAAGCCCATTAATAATGGTAGAAAAAGACAATAGAGCAAAATGTTAAAATTATGTATAGGTTCTCTAAAAAGGTGAGAGAAAAAATGAAGACTCAAAAGCAGATCATACCATCCCAGTGACCCACCATTCCACTGTCCCCTCACACACACACAGTATGCACACACAGAACACACACACACACACAAAGACTTGGGGCTGAAGGACCTATAGCAGTTTCCTTGGCCTTGGCACTGTTGCCATTCCTCCCAGATATTGCTTTGTTGGCAGAGGTCTGTCCTGTCACTATATGATGCTTAACAAAATCCCTGGCCTGTGTTCATTAGACACCAGTGGCATCCTCCCTCCAGGTGTGACAAACAAAATACATCCAGATATCACAAAGTGTTCTCTTAGACATTCTCTCCTGATTGAAATCTACTGAACCAGAGGGAAATGTATTACGGTCATTTCACTGGCTTTAATATGATATTATGCAAACTGACCACAGGCAGCCTTGATAGATTACTTACATGTATTTTAGAATGGTTCAACACATGAAGAAATACATATATATATATATATATATACACACACACACACATAATTTGTATAATATAAAATATTTATATAAATAGTATCTTCATATAATTTATATATAAATTAAACCAACTGGCCTATCAAATAAAACTTTCCTGTTGTCACCTCCCTCATTTTACAATGGAAGGCCATTACCTTAACACTAGAAGAGTGTCCATAATGACTTATATAATGGTTGTTTAACTGCTATGTGGATATGGATCCTCTCTCTCTCTCTCTCTCTCTCTCTCTCTCTCTCTCTCTCTCTCTCTCTCTCCCTGCCTCCTTCTCCCCTTCCCCTCCCCCTGTACCTCCTTCTCCCTATTCCCCTCCCCCAATCTATCTTGCTCCATCCAATCCCCCAGTTGGATTGAATGTGGTATGAGAGGTCTTACTGAAGTGACTGAATGTGACTTTGGATATGGTATGGAAGATCTTATTGGAGGGAAGCCCAGAGTCTCTGGCTAGAGACTCAACTTGGTAGTGTTAGGGTAGTGGTGGGATGGCTTGTACCCATGTACCAGGAATGTATGTCATAGAGCTGTGAATGCTTGGGGCATTTAAAGTTAGTAAAGCCATATGTTGATCTTATATCATTATTATACATAGTGGATCTACAGTGTCTACTAAGGTGGTATAGATTTCACATATACACAAATTGGGCAAGGTAATACATTTATGCTCATGAGATGTGGTATGGCTAGAATGAAAACTTAAGAGCGACCATTACACAGCTCCCAGCACAGAGGAGGCCTCCAGGTTGGCATGCCATGGCTCCCAGCCCAGAGAAGACTTCCAGGTCAGTGTGCCACAGCTCTGAGCCAGGAGGAGACTTCTGGGTAGGTGTGCCAAGGCTCCCAGCCTGGAGGAGGCTTCTGGGTAGGCGTGCCACAGCTCCCAGCACAGAGGAGGTGAGCCGTTCACCACTCCACCACCCATCGAAATGAGGAAACAGGTAAACAAGCCTCAGAACCAGACTTCCAGATCACCTATAGCAACCTCAAAAAGAAACGAGATAGAACACTCTGATACTCAACTACCTGGACTCCCTGAACTAGCAACTAAAGAGGATTTGGAAAAAATGAAATCAGAAATAATTTCTCATACAACAGCAAAGATTGTGCCCATAGTGCAAGACATGATTAATAAATCTAGAGAGGATACAGATAAAAAAATAGAGGATCTGCAGAACATGATGGAATGCCAACATAGGAAACAAATGGAATCCATAAAACAGATGCAAACAGATTTCCAGGAGATTAAAAACTCCATTGAAAGTCTATGCACCGGAATGAGCCAATGCAAAGACAGAATTTCAGATATAGAAGATAAGATTGCAATTAGTGACCAGGAAAAGAAAAAATTCTTTAAAACTGTAAAGGACCATGAGAAATCAGTGCAGGAGCTGCCAGATGATGCAAAGAAAAATAACATAAAACTGATTGGAGTCAATGAAAAAACAGGAGAGAGTGCACATGACATAAAAAAACTGTTCACAGAAGTGATTCCAGAAAACTTCCCAAGCAGGGAAAAAGAATTTGACACACAGATAAGTGAGGCACAGGACTCCAAATACCCTTGATCAAAAAAAATCTACACATAGGCATATAATTGTTAAGATTCCAGAAACTCAACAGAAGAACAATATTCTGCAAGCAGTGAGAGACAAGAAACAAATCACATTCAAAGGAAACCCCATCAGAATCAACACAAACCCTCAAGGCAAGAAGAGCTTGGACTGATATATTTCAAGCCTTAAAGGAAAGCAACCTCCAACAGAGGTTGATGTACCCTGCGAAACTATCATTCAAAATTGATGATGAAATAAGATACTTTCTTGACAAAGAGCACATTAGGAACTTCATGAATACCAAACCAGCACTTCAAAATACTTTAGACAAAATCCTAGGAAAAGACAACAAGGATCACAACCCCAGGAAGTCCAGCAGAATGAATCCACTGAGTCACAACAAGAAATTAAAAGCAAAGGGGGAGGATCAAACAAGAAGAAAAAGTCATGACAATGATAACTCAACACGTATCTGTTATAACCATCAACGTTAATGGTCTCAACTCACCAATAAAACGAAATAGACTGGCAGAATGGATGAAGAAGCAAGATCCAACAATATGCTGCATACAAGAAACACACTTAATTCAAAAAGAAACTCATAGACTGAAAGTTAAAGGGTGGAAAACAATACTCCATGCAACGGAAACCCGAAAAAAAGCAGGAGTAGCTATCCTCTTTGGAGACCAAGTGGATTTCAAATCCACACTGATTAAGACAAAGAAGGACACTACATCCTTGTAAAGGGAAGAATCCAAGAGAAAGAGATGACAATAATAAATATCTATGCACCAAACACTAGTGAACCCAACTATATAAAACAAATGCTAACAGACATGAAAAACCATATAAGCACTAATACAAGAGTAATGGGGGACCTCAATATGCCATTGTCACAAATATAGATCAACTAGACAAAAAAAACAAGCAACGAAATACTAGAACTCAATCAGACTCTTGAACATAGGAAGTTAACAGATGTTTACAGAGTGTTTCACCCCACAAAATCAGAATACACATTCTTCTCAGCTGCACATGGGCCCTTCTCCAAAATAGACCACATACTCACTGACAGAACATATTTAAGTAAGTGCAAAGGAATTGAAGTTATCCCCTGTATATTATCAGACCACAGTGTGATGAAATTGGACATAAATAGCAAAAAAAACTGCAAAAACTTCATAAACAAATGGAAATTGAACAACACACTTCCAAATAAACAATGGGTCACAGAGGGAATTAAAGAAGAAATCAGACAGTTCCTTCAATTAAATGACAATGAAAACACAACATATCAGAATCTATGGGACACAATGAAAGCGGTCTTACAAGGGAAATTCATAGCAGTGAATACTCATATTAGGAAAACAGTGAGCCCAATTAAACAACCTGATGCTGAATCTCAAGCTTCTAGAAAGAGAAGAGCAGGACAAACCCAAAGCTCATACAATGCAGGAAATTATAAGGATCAGGGCAGAAATCAATGCAATGGAGATTAAGAAAACAATACAAAAAAATCTATGAAGCCAAGAGTTGGTTCTTCGAAAGAATAAACAAATTTGACAAACCCTTAGCCAACCATATCAGACAAAGGAAAGAAAAGGCCCAAATCTATGCAATTAGGAATGAAAAGGGTGAAATTACAATGTTCCCAGCAGAAATCTGGAGGATCATCAATACCTACTTCCAGAACCTATAGACCAATAAGATGGAAAACACAGAAGAAATGGACAGATTCCTAGATACATATGAATTACCAAAGTTGAATGAAGATCTAAAAATTCTAAACAACACAATATCAATCAATGAAATTGAAAATATAATTAAAAACTTACCAACCAAGAAAACCCCAGGTCCTGATGGCTTCACAGCTGAATTCTATAAGACATTTAGAGAGGAACTACTTCCACTACTCTTTAAACTCTTCAATGAAATTGAAAGGGAAGCAATACTCCCATAATCATTCCTGGAAGCAAGCATAAACTTGTTCCCCAAAGCAGAGAAAGACCCAACCAAAAAGGAGAACTATAGGCCAATCTCACTAATGAACATACATGCAAAATCCTTACTAACATACTGGTGAATAGAATGTAGAAGATGATCAAGAAAATCATACACCCTGACCAGGTGTAGGATTCATCCCAGGGATGCAGGGATGGTTCAACATATGCAAATCAATCACAGTAATACACTATGTCAATAGAGCCAGGGACAAAAAACATATGATCACCTCCAGAGATGTAGAAAAAGCATTTGACAAAATCCAACATGCATTTATGATAAAAACCCCAAAAAATGGGAATAGACAGTTTCTACCTCAATCTGAGAAAAGCCATCTATGAAAAGCCAGCAGCCAGTATCATACTAAATGGTCAAAAACTGAAATCCTTCACACTCAAATCAGGAACAAGACAAGGATGTCCACTATCACCCCTCTTGTTCAATATAGTTTTGGAAACATTAGCCATGACAATTAGACAAGAGAATGAAATAAAAGGAATAAAAATTGTCATTACTTGCAGATGACATGATACTCTATATAGAAGACACCAAGAACTCCACCAAAAGTCTTCTAGACTTAATAACCAAATTCAGTCAAGTAGCTGCTTACAAGGTCAACACACAAAAATCAATAGCTTTCCTCCACACAAACAACAGACTCACTGAGACAGAAAGAGGGCAAGCAATTCCTTTCACAATAGCATCCAAGAAAATGAAATACCTAGGAATCACCCTAACAAAAGAAATCAAAGACCTCTTCTCTGAAAACTATAGGACTCTGAAAAGAGAGGTTGAAGATGATACCAGAAAATGGAAAGACATCCCCTGCTCCTGGGTAGGAAGGATCAACATAGTGAAAATGGCCATACTTCCAAAACTGCTATATAGATTCAATCCAATCCCAATTGAAATCTCAGCAGCATACTTCACGGACCTTGAGAAAACAATCCAAAAATTCATTTGGAACAAGAAGAGACTCAGAATATCAAAAGCAATTCTAAGTAACAGAGACATGGCAGCGGGTATCACAATCCCCAACCTGCAACTATACTACAAAGCTACTGTGATAAAAACAGCATGGTACTGGCAAAGAAACAGACCTGAGAACCAGTGGAACAGATTAGAAGATGCAGAAACAACACCAGACACACTCAGCCACCTCATCTTTGACAAAGGAGCCAAACACCCTCGCTGAAGGAAAGATAGCCTTTCTAATAAATGGTACTGAAGAAATTGGGTTTCAACTTACCAACGACTAAAACTAGACCTATATCTCTCACCATGCACTAAACTAAAATTGAAATGGATTAAAGATCTAAATATTGAAACAGAAATGCTGAACCAGTTGGAATTAAAGATCTAAATATTAAGACAGAAATGCTGAACCGGCTGGAACAGAGGTTAGGTCGAACTCTTGAAGACATCGGTGTAGGAAAAGTTTTTATGAACAAAACCTCAGTTGCCCGTGAACTAGCACAAACAATCAACAAGTGGAATCTCTTCTTACTAAAAAGCTTCTGCACAGCAAGAAAAACTACCAGGAGTGTGAAGAGACAACCCACAATGTGGGAAAATATTTTCACCAGTGGTCCCTCAGACAAAGGTCTAGTCTCTCAAACCTATAAAGAACTTTAAAAAATCAAACCTCCCAAATTTAAAGACCCAGTCCAAAAATGGGCATCTTAAATGAACAGACCTTTCTCACACAAAGAAGTAGAAATGGCAAATAAACATATGAAAAAATGTTCAACATCATTTTGATCATTTGAGAGATGCAAATGAAAACAATGCTGAGATTCCACCTCACTCCAAAAAGAATGGCTGCTATCATGAAATCAACCAATAACAAATACTGGCAGGGCTGTAGGGAAAGAGAAACCCTGCTTCACTCTTGGTGGGAGTGTAGACTGGTGCAACCACTGTGGAAATCATTATGGAGATACCTCAAAGAACTAGGAGTGGAAGTCCCTTTTGACCCAGCTATTTCCCTGCTATGTATCTTCCCCAAGAATTAAATGAATCATACCACAGTGATACATGTGCACCCATGTTCATAGCAGCACAGTTTATGATAGCTAAAACTTGGAAACAGCCCAAATGCCCATCAACTGGAGACTGGATAAAGAAAATGTGTGGGTTTTTTAATAAAATGAGGTACTACTCAGCCATAAAAAACGAGAAATTAGAGACATTTATTGCTAAATGGACGCACATTGACGCCATACTCTTAAGTGAAATAAATAGGACAGATGTGTAAATACTGAAGTTTCTCTAGTGTGAGAAAATGAAAGTGTAAATAAGGACTAAAAGGTATAATAGATAATGTGAAATAGGATGAAAAGGGGCAAAGGGGAATGGGAAGTGGGAGGGGTAGGGGAAAGGAAAGAAGGGAATGGAATTAATATGAGAAAATGAAAAAAGGAACGAAAATCTTTGTAAATAGGGAGGGATGGAGGGGTTGAAGGGAGGGCTGGGAAAGAGGGAAAATAAGAAACAAGATTGTATGTAAAGGTGCATATCTCCAATGATGAATGTCATTATATTGTATACCTAAAATGTACCAGTAAAAAGATATACAAAAAACGGTCACCATTAACTTTAAAAAGTCTACAAAGAAAAGTTGAATAAATGGTCATGGATTTTGAACTAAGTCCACAACTCCTTTATGTTTGGTGTGTTGGGCCAAAGTTGTGAAAGACAAGTTGATAACTCAAACTTATAAAATTTATTACCATTGGTGCGCTGCCGAGGAATGCATAATTTGGGAATTTAACACCTGATTAGTTATTAAATGGCTGTCAGGAGAAAATTCTGCAGTAATCGGTTTAGCTTTTAGCCCCTAATTATCACTTGACAGTGGATTTAGGGTGAGATAATTGAGAACTGCAACACTTAAAGGAGTCCAATTGGGCATTTTTTAATACAATGAAGTGAATTATTTCTCTATGAGGATTGCATTTAACAGGTACTGGTAACAAGGAAGGAAATGTGATAGTGCATGGGATTTTGTAAAGTGATTTAAAGTAGTTGAATCATTCTTTATGCAATTAAGTGGAGCTCAGCTGTGTATAACTTATCTGGTGTCTAGGTCAAAGAATGTCTTTCAAAACTCCCTCAAATTCATTGGAAGAATTTCGTTTTAATATAGGATTGGAGAGGTGAGTTTACTGTCTGGACTATGTAATAGATTCATTTTTAGATACTATGACCATGAGCTGGTTCATTTCTTATTCTTTAGTTCTCTTTTCTGCCCAGGAAAATTCCTATCATTCCATACCTTATTTGTATATGAATTCTGAAACATGCAGCCTCCTTAGATAGTCCTTTATTTATTGTCAACCCAGATTCCAACAAAGCTAGGCTCTTCCACACTGTCCAGCTCTCACACACCCCACACTCACACAGCCTAATTATTTGTTCCAAACACACGCGCGCACACACACACACACACACACACTATTATAACTGTAGTAATCTCCTTTAGAACTATCCAAATTCTCTTCAATCTTTAAAGTTTCAATTAAATCAACAAATCAGAACTGAATGCATTTTCATAACAACACATTAACTACAAAAATTATGTGGCATGATTTCCGCCCTTATAAAATCTTTTAGGGCACACAGTAGACATGGCACTCAGTAAGAGAAATAGAAGGACCAATTTTTTGTATTTAATTGTTGCATTTCACTCATCCCATACTAAATGACTATATTGTCATTTGTACATTATTTATTCATTCAAAGAATAGGACATTGCCTACCTCTTATATTCCTTTATCTATATTTCCATCTCATTCAACCACAGTGAAATCGGATATGATTATCCAAAGGCTATTCCATACTACTCTTTTCTCCTGATTGTAGAACAATGATTTGGAATTTGGGTAATAAAATGCCTAGTCCTTAAAAACAAACCATAATTGGTATAAACCAATTATGGCTATTTCATTTCCCTTTGCAAGATACTCTTCTAAAGTCCCTCATAAACAAGAGTGAACATGTGGCCTAATAATTATAGAGATATATAGCAAAGCAATCTTCATGGTTTTTAAAGGAAAAATAAGAATACTTTCTATCCATCTCATCCTTTTCATGCTGAGATATTGTCATAAGTAGTAGCTCAGATGCAACAAGGAGACAAAAATCATGAGGGTGGAAAGTCCTTGCCTAGAAACTGATACAGCAGAGGAATCTGAAGGCCCTGGAAAGACTTCCAATTTAAGGTAGTTGGAATAGCTTACATAAGATAAGTGCTCCCCCAGTGACAGCTAAAAAATATGGAGCAATCCTTGATTAAAAGGCATTGGCTATAAGAACTATATGGGCTAAACTGTGCAGAGGGGAAGATCTCAAAGTGAGGAGCTGAATTTTGCAACAATTTTTATTCTAGTGACATTTAGTGACTGCGTTTGGGCAAGAGGTTTAAATTCTGAAATTTGTACTAACTGCTGCTATGGAATAGAGAAACTGGCAGTTATTGGCTGAGACTTGAGGTAGCGAGAAGGGGGAGGGAATTTACCATGCAATTAGTCTTTCCTTAAGAACGTTTTCTGAGTTTCAGACCTGGACAGAGAGGGAGGCTAAAAACCTAAGCAGAAAAATCATTGAAAAGCAGAGTATATTGTTGAATATAATTTATAAGACAAATACTGAAATTCAATGCCAAGCCAAGGGAAGGACTCTGAAGAACTGAAGATTTTAGTTGAAAAACCTTGAGTTTCCAGGGTGAATCAAAGATAAATTAGACCTGACCCGGCGCCATCATGTGCAGAGGGCCCAGCACCACACCCTGCCACCCCAGCAACTAGCACCACTGCTTAGAGGGCTGTGCCCCTGGCCGAGCTGGTATCTGGATCAGCACTACAGAGGCACCCAGGGTCACAAAGGCCATGGTTATGAGCTCCAGAAGATAGAGGAAAAGTGAACAACAGAGAGAGGGCCTCTCTCAGGTTCCTTGATGAAAACTGAAGCCCACAGGGAAAGTGAAGAAAATTTCTGCAATAAAGGTGCACTGGACCACCATGGTTGGTAAGTTGGTGGGATCAGCATCTCCCATAGGAACCGGACTTCCTTCGGGGAAGGTGGGGAAAGGCAGCTGAAACCTTCAGTAGAGCCACGCAGAGTTCAATCCTGCAGGAGGTCAGGGAGCTCAGCTTGGGCCTTGTATCCAGAAATCAGCCTGAATCTCAGTGGACTGTGGCTGGCTTACTGAGATTTGCACACTGCTGCCCACATTGATTATTATGACAGCAGAGACATACCCTGAAGGAGGCCCTTTTTTATCCTTTTCTTCTTTTTCTCTCTCCCCTTCTTGTTCATTTCTCTCCCTTTTTGTTCTTCCTGTCCTACTTCAGATTTTTTTCTCTCTCTTTCCTTCTCTCAATTGTCATTTTTATAGGAAGGTGAATACAGCTTCTAACTTCACTATTGCTATTAGTTTGTTCTGTTCTTGTCTTTGTTCCTTCACTCTGTCTCTTCCTCTTGTCTTCAACAGTTTCCCAAAGTTTGTGTGATCTTTCTGTGTCCTCAAGCCTCAATTCTAACCTTTCCCTCTCCTCTCTATCCCCCCCTCCCCAACTTCTTCTACATCTCATCCAAAAGGTTAAATTTGGTATATTGAAGGGTTTATTTACTACACACATATTTTGGGCTGGTCCTCAATTTTGATCTAGTTCACGTGGTTAGATTAATAGCTACCACAAATTGTCATTTTTGAAGCTGTGATTGATGCTATTGTTGATGTTGATTGTATCACTTGGGCTAAAGCGTCTTGATAGGTCTAATCAGCTGTCCTTCCTAGTATACTGAAAATGAGATTGCCTAAGAGTCATTAGAGATGCAAAACCAAAAGATTAGCTCTACCTGGAAGACATCTCTGAGAAGCAATCATTCCATAACGGTTCTAAATACAAGCAATAAAGATACTCACAACAAGTAATATTGAAGTACCAACCCAGGAATTAAACCAAAAACACCACCACCAACAAAAATAGAAATGAGAAAACACCTAAACAAGGTGTAAACCCAGGAATTAAACCAAAAACAGCACCACCAACAAAAATAGAATTGAGATGACACCTAAACAATGTATAAACCCAGCTCACCAAAGGCAAATACTGGGGGCAATTAGATGGGAAAATCTGATAATCAACCACCTGGACACCATGAACTGATAGCACAGGAAGTAACAAACAGATGAATGAAGCTCTAGTAAACTTCAAATAGAAACAATTTCCCAGATAACTACAGAGATGGTGAGCAGAATGAAAGACATGATTAGAGATTCTAGAACAGAAACAGATTTAAAAAAAAATAGATGAGCTCAGGACAATTATGGAAGCCATGAATGCCCAGCATAAGAAAGAAATGGAAACCATAATGCCCAACATAAGAAAGAAATGGAATCCATGAAACAGATTCAAACAGATATCCAAGAGATTAAAACCTCTATTGAAAATATGTGCAGCAGAATGAGCCAATGTGAAGAAAGGATTGTGGTTGGTGACCATGAACAGAGAGATTTCTTGAATATAGTAAGGAACCATGAAAAATCTATCCAGCAGCTGCTCGATGAGGCACAGAAGAATAAAATAAGACTGATAGGAGTCCAAGAAAAAGCAGGAGAAAGCACAAATGATATTTAAAAAAAAACTGTTCACAGGATTAATGGCAGAAAACTTCCCAAGCAGAGGAAAAGAATTTGACATACACACAAGTGAGGCATATAGGACTCTAACTAGCCATGATAAAAAAAAAATCACTGCACCTAGACATGTAATAGTCAAGATACCAGAAACCCAACACAAGAACAAAATAGTACAAACAGTTATAGAAAAGAAACAAATCACATACAAAGGAAAGCCCATCAGAATCACAGTGGACTTTTCAACAGAAACCCTCAAGTCAAGGAAAGCCTAGAGTGAAGTATTTCAATCCCTAAAAGAAAATAATCTCCAACCTAGATTGATGTATTCTGCAAAACTATCTTTCAAAATCGATGGGGAAATAAGATACATCCATGACAAAGAACACCTGAGAAAATTCATGAATACTAAACCAGCACTCCAAACAATTCTAAACAATACTCTAGAAAAAAACAATGAAGGTCACAACTCCATGAGGCCCAACAGAGTCAAGCCATCAGACAAAGCAAGAAATTAAAGGAAAAAGGGGAAAAAATTAAAAAATAAAAGAGCCCAAAACAGGAAAATATCATGACAAGGATATATCAATACATGTCAGTTATAACCATCAATGTTAATGGCCTCAATTCACCAATCAAAAGAAATAGACTGGAAAAATGGATTAAGAAGCAAAATTCAACAATATGCTGTATACAAGAAATACACTTAATTCAAAAAGAAACTTATAGACTGAAAGTAAAAGGATGGAAATCAGTTCTCCATGTGACAGGAACCCAGAAAAAAGCAGGGGTAACTTGGGTTTCAAACCAAAACTAATTAAGAGAGACAAAGAAGGTCACTACATCCCTGTAAAGGGAACAATCCAAGAGGAAGAGATGACAATCATAAATATATATGCACCAAATACCAGTGCACCCAACTATATAACATAAATATTAATGGACATGAAAAACCAAATAAGCACTAATACAATTGTAGTGGGGGACCTCAATACCCCTCTATCACAAATAGACAGATCATCTTGACAGAAAATTAACAATGAAACATTAGAACTGAACCAAACTTTTGAACAAATGGACTTAAAAATATCTACAGAGTATTCCACCCCACAAGATCAGAATACACATTCTTTTCGGCTGCACATGGGTCATTCTCCAAAATAGACCACATGCTAGCTCATAGAACATGTTTAAGTAAGTGAAAAAGAATTCAAGTTATCTCCTGTGTATCATCAGACCATAGTGCAATGAAAGTGGTGATCAATAGCATAAGAAACCGCAAGAACTTCACAAACACATGGAAATTGAATAACACTCTCTTGAACAACCAATGGTCACAGAGGAAATTAAAGAAGAAATTAGACAGTTTCTACAATTAAATGATAATGCCAGTACAACATATAGGAATCTATGTGACACAGTGAAAGCAATTCTATGAGGAAAAATCATAGCAGTGAATGCCCATACTAGGAAAACAGAGAGCTCAAATAAACAACCTAATACTGAATGTGAAGCTCCTAGAAAATGAAGAGCAAGACAAGCCCACAGCTCGTACAAGGGAGGAAATTATAAAGATCAGAGCAGAAATCAATGCAATGGAGACTAAGAAAATGATACGAAAAATCAGTGAATTGAGAATAAACCAAAATTGACAAACTCTCAGCCAACCTTATCAAGAAAAGGAAAGAAAAGGCTCAAATCCATGCAATTAGGAACAAAAAGGGTGGAATAACAACAGATCCAGCAGAAATCCATAGGATCATCAATTCCTACTTTGAGAACCTGTACCTCAATAAAATGGAAAACACAGAAGAAATGGACAGATTCCTAGATACATATAAATTACCAAAGTTGAGCAAAGAAGATATACAATTCTAAAAACCCTAATTTCAATCAGTGAAATTGAAAATGTGATTAAAAATTTACCAACAAAGAAAAGCCCAGGGCCTGATGGTTTCACTGCTGAATTCTACAACAAATTTAGGAAAGAGCTAATGCCACTACTTCTCAAACTCTTTAATGAAATTGAAAGGGAAGCAATGCTCCCAAATTCATTCCTGAAGGAAGCATTACTATGATTCCAAAAACAGAGAAAGACCCAACTGAAAAAGAGAACTATAGGCCAATCTCCTTAATGAACATAAATGCAAAAATCCTCAACAAGATACTGGAAAACATAATACAGAGGATCATCAAGAAGATCATGCACCCTGACCAAATGGGATTCATCCCAGGGATGCAAGGATGGTTCAACATACATAAATCAATAACTATGATACACTACACTAACAGAGCCAAGGACCAAAAACATGATCATTTCAATCAATGAAGAAAAAGATTTTGACAAAATCCAACACCCATTCATGATAAAAAATCCTACAGAAAATTAAAATACATGGTCTTTATCTCAACCTGATAAAAGACATCTATGAAAAATCAACAGCCAACATCATACTAAATGGTCAGAAACTGAAATCCTTCACACTAAAATCAGGAACAAGACAAGGATGTCCACTATCACCACTCCTATCTAATATACTCCTGAAAGCATTAGAAAGAGCAATTAGAAAGAAAAAGAAATAAAATGAATACAGATAGGAAAGGAAGAAGTTAAACTGTCATTATTTGCTGATGGCATGATACTCTACTCTACACAGAAGACCAAAAAAACTCTGCTAAAAGACTTCTAGACTTAGTAGCTAGATACAAGGTGAACACTCAAAAATCAATAGCCTTCTTGTACACAAATAACAGACTCACTGAGAGAGAAATTAGGGAAACAATTCCTTTTAGAATAGCATCCCCAAAAATGAGGTATCTAGGAATCAATCTAATGAAGGAAGTAAAATACCTCTACCTTAAAAACTACAGCACTCTGAAAAAGAGAATGAAGAATATATAAGAAAATGGAAAGACATCCCTTGTTCCAGGGTAGGAAGAACTAATATAGTGAAAATGGCCATACTTCCAAAACTGCTATATAGATTCAATGCAATCCCAATTGGAATCCTAACAGTATATTTCACAGAACTAGAGAAAACAATCCAAAAATTTATTTGAAACCAGAAGAGACCTAGAAGAGCAAAATCAATCCTAGGCAACAAAGACATGACAGAGAGTATCACAATCCCCAACTTAAAACTATACTACAAAGCCACTGTGATAAAAACAGCATGGTACTGGCAAAGAAACAGACCTGAGGACCAGTGGAATGATTGGAAGATGCAGAAACAACTCCAGACATACTCAGCCACCTCATCTTTGAAAAAGGAGCCAACCACCCTCACTGGAGGAAAGATAGCCTCTTTAATAAATGGTGTTGGAAAAACTGGATTTCAACCTGCCAAAGATTAAAACTAGACCCATATCTTTCACCATTCACTAAACTAAAATCAAAGCTGATCAAAGATTTAAATATTAAAACAGAAACACTAAACTTGCTGGAAGAGAGGTTAGGTAGAGCTCTTGAAGACATTGGAATAGGAAAAGACTTTTTGAGCAAAACATCAGTAACACAAGAACTAGCACAAAAAATCAACAACTGGGATCTCATTCTATTAAAAGTCTTCTGCACTGCAAGAGAAACCACCAACAGAACTAAGAGACAGCCTACCATGTGGGACAAAAGTTTATCAGCTGTTCCTCAGACAAAGGACTAGTATCTAGAATATAGATAGAACTTAAAAAAAATCAGATCTCCCAAATTTAAAGATCCATTTCAAAAATGGGCATCTGAAATGAACAGACTTTTCTCAAAGAAGTAAAAGCAGTAAATAAACATATGAAAAAATCTTCAACATCACTGATCATTGGAGCCACGCAGATGAAAACAAAACTGAGATTCCACCTCACCCCAGAAAGAATGGCTGCTATCAAGAAATCAACCAACAAGAAATACTATCAGGGTTGTTGGGAGAAAGGACCCCTTCTCCATTGTTGGTGGGAATGCAGACTGATGCATCCACTGTAGAAATCAATATGGTGATACCTCAAAAAACTAGGATTAGAGGTCCCATTCAACCCAGCTATTCCCCTGCTGGATATCTTCCCAAAAGGATGAAAAGAATCATACCACAGTAATATATGCACACCCATGTTTATAGCGCCACAGTTCATAATAGCTAAAACTTGGAAACAACCCAATTGCCCATCAACTGGTGACTGGATAAAGAAAATGTGGGATTTTTTAATAAAATGGAGTACTACTCAGCCATAAAGAATGAGAAACTAGAGATATTTATAGCTAAATGGATGCACATTGAGGCCATACTCTTAAGTGAAATAAATAGGACACATGTGTAAACACCAAATAGTTTCTCTGGAATGAGAAACTGAAAGTGCAAATAAGGATCAAAATGTATAAAAGAGGGGCCAGGGATTTAGCTCAGTGGTTCTGCCGCCTGCCTCACAAGCAGAAGAACCCAAGTTTGATTCCCAGTACCAAAAAGAAAAATGTATAATAGATAATGTGAAATAGGAAGAAAAGTTTCAAAGGAGAAGGGAAAATGGTAGAGGTAGGAGAAAGGAAAGAACAGAAAGGAAAAAATATAAGAAAAGGAAAAAATGGAAACAAAGTCTTTGTCAATAGGGAGTGGTGGAGGGGTTGAAGAGAGAGCAGGGGAGGAGTTGAAGAGAGATCAGGGAATGGGGAAAAAATAAGAACCAAGATACATCATGTAAAGGTACAAATTCCCAATGATGAATGTCATCATATTGTATAACTAAAATGTGCCAATTAATTTTATGAATAAAAAAGTTAAATTGGACCTTACTAGGCCTACCAACCTCAATTTACCTTTGTCCCTAATTGGATTAAAGCAAGTAATCATTTCCTAATTCCTTCTGGAGGAATATAGAGTCATCTGGAGCTTACGTATATTCTAATAAGCAGTGTTTAAAATTTAACAGGTCTAACAAAAAGCAGAACTACATGACTGAAAATTAAGAAGAAAACTTGTGCATGTGCACACACATGAAACAGACCCACAGATAATTTAGATACTGAAGTTAACAGAAAAGAACTTTAATAATGATTAATAGATTCACCATAACAGGTGTAAGATGCAGAAATATATGTCATAATTTTGCCAGAGCAATAGAATCTATACAAAAATCTATAAAAATAAACAGAAATTTCAGAATCAAAAATTTTAAAATCTAATAAAGAATTAACTATTTATTCATATCATTTAAATACCAAGTGGGTACATTAGGCCAGAGTAGAAAACAGGATTAGGAAACTGACAGAGAGGTGGTCATAAATTAAAAGCTAAAAAATACCAAGGCAAATCACAGAAAAAAAATGTCAGGAACCAAACCAAAGAGAAATCTCATAAAAGCAGAGAAACAAGAGACACTATAAAGCAACAATATAACTTAAAGATGATTTCTGAACTGAAACATTCAAAACAGAAAACAATGGAATGACATCCTTAATGCTGAAATAAAGTATAGATGGTCCCAGTTTATGATGGTTTATTATTTTTACATTATTAAGGTGAAAAATTATATGGATTCATTAGTAACTGTTGTTTAACTTTTGAACTTTGATCTTCTTTTGGGTAAGGCATATGTAAAACAATATTCCGTTGCCATGCTGGACAGCAGCAGTGTATTACTACTCATTGCGAGCCACGTGATCACATACCAGTGCGCTATACAGTGCACAGAGTTGCCATCTTTTTGGAGGCAGGTATTCAACAAATTACATAAGTTATTACAAATTACATAAGATAGTGTGTTTCATTATTTTTGTGAAACTGTAAGCTAACATAAATGGGAAAGTATGCTTAAGGTAGGCTAGGCTAAGCTAAAATGTTTAGTAGGTTAGATGTATTAAATGCATTTTAGACTTAGGATATTTTAGCTTATGATGGATTTACCAGACAGTACCCTCATCGTCAGAAGCATTTGTCCTGATCACTGAAATTCTGTCCCTCAAAACTAAAAGACAAAGACATCTTTAAAATGAACATAAACTAACATAATCCCACTAGCAAATCTGTCCCAAAAGAAACAGTGAATGACTTATGAAGAGGGAAAGAAAATACCTCAGAAGGAAACACAAATACACGAATGAGTAACGTAACAGGGTAAAATGTGGTTAAATATAAAAAATACTGATTAAATAACTTAATAAGAATAATATTTACTGGCATTAAAATATCTGTGTAAATTAAAATATATAGCAATAATAACACAATAGTGAGAAGGAGTGGAAAAGTAAATGTTAAGCAACAGAAGAGCAAAAGCTGTAAGAATTTGTTTCACACAACAAGGAGTCAAGGACAAATGCTATAAACTCTAGTGTAACCACTAAAAAAATGTAAAATAATGTATGATTAACAAGTTAGAAAAGGGCAAATTGAACATGAAAAATATGTGATTATTCTAAAAGAAAAAAACAAGAAGAGGAGCAAGAAGAGAAATCAAGTGGATCAAAAGCTAGTAGATAAAAATCTTAAATATATCTTACTTATCAATAAGGTAGTAGATAAAATCTTAAAAATACCTTCAATTACATTACCTTTAAATTATCTAAGTACTCCACATAAAATATTAAACAGCCAGCCAGATAAAACACAGGTATATGCTGCTTACCAGAGATATGCCTTAAATATAAATACATATAAAATAAAAATAGTATATAAACTCTAGAAAAAAATTAAACAAAGGCCAGTTAAGTGTACTACTATCATGGCAATTATTTTGTAAGGCAAGAATAGATATAGAACCAGCTATAAATATTACGTGTTAAACAAAATTTGTGAGGTTTGGATTGTAAAACTGGGCTGTACCCCAAAGGCTAAACCAGGACAGAATTTAATCACAGTAACTGATTTTGACTGGTTACAGAAAGCCCAATAGTTAATTAAGCTCTTTGGTCAACCAGTCAGCTAACTAAGCTGTAACCAGTTAGCTGATCATCGAGGCTGTAGCCAACTAAACTATTTTGGATGCCTGATTTCTGGTTGTCTTATCAATGCTGTCTGATCATGTCACTGGTTAGAGTTTTCAGAACCGGTGCTTGATGTGTCAATCATAGCTCTGTACTGCTTTGCTCAAAATAAACTCTACTAAATTTAAATGATAGAAGGAATTTGCTTTTTTTTTTTTTTTTGGTACCTGGGATTGAACTCCAGTCCTTGCGCTTGTGCAGCAGGCGGTGAAACCACTGAGCTAAATTCCCGGCCCAGGAATATGCTTTTTAATAAAGCCAAAAAGAATAGGGAAGGGCCTTTCATAATGATACAGAATATATCCAGCAGGTAGACACCACATCCTTAATCTATATGCACCTAAACACATGGCCACCAATGTGGTCAAAGTGACAGAGTTAATTCCAAACAGAAACTGTGCTTTCCCAAACCAGCTTGTTCCATGTTTATTATCCATGATAAATTTAACTATGGCTTAAATCATTGTTTTTTGTTGTTGTTGTTTTGGTTTTTTGGCACCGGGGATCGAACTTGGGGAATCACTGTTAATTGGACTTTCTGTTAAGTACATCTCGAAGTATTTCTTGTACTCACCTAATTACCAGGCTGGAAATCAGAAATAATTGTTATTTTTTCCTTTTCCCTCCACAACTACATCTATTTCTATTTCCTAACAATTTCTACAAGTGGTTCCTCCCTTAAATCTATATTAGATACCCTAAATGGCAATAAAATAATTTTCACATTTTTTGTAGCTTTGCATGATATAACCTCAATGTATCTTTTGCCTTCATCGTAGTACACCACTCTCTCCTCTGATTTATTTGCTTTCTAGGAAATGTGCGGTTCTCTGCCTTTCTTATGTGCCTTTGCATCCTTGGATCCTCTAGCCAGGAATGGTCTTTTCCTACTCAACCCTTCTTAATTGATATGCTCCCTATCTATCATTTAGACAAATGTCGATTCCTCTTGCAAAACATGGCACAATCTCTTCCATCCTAACCTGCCCCCCCAAATTAACTACCCTTCCTCAGTCTGCCATATTTCTGACAGCTACTGTACTACAGTCAATTTTATCTTTATCTCCTCTCCCCACTGTTCACCCTCCTCAGTTAAGCTGTGACTTTTATGAGGGCAGTATCATAGCTTCTCTATTTCCAAATCCTCAGAATCTAGCACTGAAAATGGTACACGATAGTAAGCAAATGTCTGAAAGTAAAAAAAAAGGATTTCTGTAAAATGATGTTGATCAGAATCTGCTACAGTGGGAGGAGAACTTGCAGATCACCTGCAGTGAAGTTATCTTGCCAAAGAAGAAAGAGGAACCCAAGAGGAAAGAGTGACATGGTGAAGGTCACACACTGGAAAAGTGAAGGAGGAGACTGAGCCCTCAGGCACTTGATTTCCCTTTCTTATAGCCACCCACCATGCGGGGTGCTGCTAAGCCTTTCTCTGAGCTGCTTTAATATTGTAACTCTCCCATACCTCAGCTTTATTTTCCACATTGTCATTCATCCCTGTAGCAGGCCAAAACACTTCATTAGTGTAAGAGTACAACTCCATGGTTAAATAAGAGGGAATAATTAAATACTATAGAAACAGAAAGAAAACCATTAAACCAAATTCAGAGGAGGAGGAGGATTTTAGATTCATCTTGCACAGCTGCACATTCAAGTCAAAGTTCTGTACAACCTTGGCCTTGTGCATTGCTTTCTGGTCAGATCATTCCACCTCTGTGTTAAGACAGCCTGAGTCCGGGGCAGTGTGTAAAGCAGCTGAGTGTCCCATCTGAGGAAGGCTCCCCTTACCATACAACCCGGGGCCCACTAGAATAATGACACAAAACCTCATTTCCACATAAACCTTTCTCGATGGCTGACAAGGTATGTTGAAAAATGGATTTGTTCTTCAGCTGCTTCCCATACATAGGCTGCTGAGGGAAATTCCAGCCTCTGCGCATCGAAGTACGCTAGGATTCCCCACTGAGGACATATGAGTATCTAGACATTCTCAGCTCTAGGCTGTGTAATTGCAGGCAGCCAAATCCCCAGCCCAGGGATTTTTAAACAAGTTGGTGATTTTCAGATGAAGGATTCCAGCCCCAGAAGTTTAAAGTGTTCCTGGGCAACTTGAGCTGCCAGTGAAATACCAATTCCTCCTTTTTTTAGAACAATTATTTCTTTTATTTTTCCCCAGACAAGCCCTCAGACATTCTTCTCCTCCCTTCTGAGGCTCCTCTTTGAGAGAGCCAGCGCTGTAGATCATGCAGGGTTACTCCCCAGATACAGCTGCCACACACAGGTGCATGCTGGGGCTTCAGTGTCTGCCTCAGTCTCTGATTTGTTGCCGGAAAAATATTCGCTGTAGTTTCCCAATTCCCAAGTGTGGATACTTTGAAGATGGATATGATGTATTAATTTTGTGTTTTTACAGATTTATGCTCTACAGACGTGGCTACATTTTTCTAAGAAATGAAGCCAGAAACCACTTCAGGGTCTGTGTGGCAGCCATAGAGTGAGAGTGCTTATCACACTTTCAGCCTCTTAGAAGAGGCATGAAAACCGCCCACAGTGAAAATGAAGAGCCTACTGTTTAACCTGGGCTCGGTAGAAGCCTGCTTCCAAACTTTGTGGTGTCGATGTGAAACTGAAAAAAGCAACCTGTAGATGGACGTCACACAGCATCCAGCAAATGGAATAATTTGGCAAAGAGCAGCACCTGCTTTCGTTTCTCCTTCCTTCATGAAGTATCACATCTTTGCTCTTGAGGGTTTGGCAATCTCATGGTAAAGGATAAAGATGATTTTATAATATTCAAAAGAGTTAAAAGACCTATGAGCAGCACAATTATGAGAAGCATAGTCCCCATACAGACCAAAACATCTGTACTATCAACCTAAGTAACCAAGCGAGTTTTGTAAGAGAGGTTTGTTTTTGCAGTACTGGGAATTATACCCCAGGCCTTTGCACTGAGACACATTCCCAGCTCTTCTCTTATTTTGAGACAAGTTCTCACTAAGTCATCAAGTTGTCCAGGCTGGGCTGAAACTTGGGATCCGATCCTCCTGCCTTAGCCTCTTAGAATTATAACAGAAAATTGACAAGTGGAATAGGGACTATATTTTTTGCTTCTGGATAGTTTTTAAACAAACATTTCTTGGTGTTCAATAATCTTAAAGGATAGTGTTTCCTAGCATTTGTAATGTGTTTTATAGTCTGCAAAGCCTTTTTTATCCATTGTCCCCTTTGAGCCCTTTAACAATCCTGAGAAATTGACAGGGAAGGATGTTATTTCCATTTAATGGAAACAACAACAACAACAACAACAGCAACAGGATGGGCAAGCCTTACTGTGGTAAGGGAGAAATTAGCCTGAAAGGTAAGATGAGGGATGGTGGAGGAATAGGGATAATAATATTTTGGTAGTGAATGCTGGACAAAGGGGTCCAATCTCCTTTTGCTCCAGAATTTGTTCTCCCAGCTGCAATGAGTACTATCAGCAGGACATTTCAAGCCATCATCCTCTGTGGGGATTGTTTGCTTCATCTACAAAGCTGCCTCCCTCAAATCGTGACTCTTCCTGCGGCCAGGACCTACATCCAGGAACTGAAGGTGGCTGTTGTAAGAGCCCAGCCATTTTAGTCAAATGCTATACAGCTCTGAGGAACCATTTTAGCTTCAGAGTGCACCTGGGGTTGGCCACATTGTCACGTGACTATGCCCTCTATTCCTCTCCCAGAGATGAGAACTGAAGTAAACCCTGTAATAAACACATTTGTCTCAGAGTTGTTTTCTGGATAACCCCAAAAGAGGCTTATTGGCACCAAGATTGTCTAAAAATGAAGCTGCCAAGCTAGGGTTTTGGCGTTAAATAGCTTACCCACCACCAGTGCTTGGATAGAGAATCCACTGACTGGAGAGGTGACCAAGCCATGGGAAGAATGGTCTTCATGGTAATGATTCTCTCAAACTTTCTCCAAAGGAACTGAAGCCATTTTCCCAGGTATCTGAAAACTAGGAGCAGGGAGATAACCAAACATTTGTAGAACTATTGGATATAGGGCCAGTGGCTTAGTCTGTCCAGAATGTTATAATAAAATATCTTAGACTAGGTAATTTATAAATAATAGAAATTGCTCACAGTTTTGGGGGCTAGGAACTCCCATATCAAGATACCAGCAGATTCAGTGTTTAGTGAGGGCCTGTTCCCCACAGATAGCAACTTTTTGTTGTGAGTTTATGTAGTAGAACAGTTAAAAAAAAAAACTCCCTCAAGCTCCTTTTATAAGGGAATCAAGCACCTGTCAAACTCCCTACCTCTTAATACCATCACCTTGGTGCTAGGTTTCCACATAAGAATTTTGGAGAGATATAAACATGCAGACCACAGCAGATAGCTGGAGTCCTAAAGTGCCAATATGCCCCCTCTTCTAAAAGGGATGGTTTAATAAGCTTGAATTCTGGGTAAGTTTTAGCTCACAGTGGACACATTATGTCCTTAAATCCATGACTTTAGTCAAATTTCCCTATTCTCCAAGGGAAGAATTGGATATACATGGCTTATTTCTATAGTGTGTAGTTCCCTAGTGAATCTCCAGTAAGCCCTGATGGGAAAATAACAAAATAGATACCTAGTTTTCTGGAGCAAATCTATGCTACTTATTTTAGGGAATTATACACTTTCTGAAAAACAATTTCTGGCATGCTATTGTTTCTGATAGTTACAGAGAACTGACTATGAGACACCAGGTGACTATTAATCTAAAGCAACCTACAGTGAACTGGATTCTGTCACATTTACCACATTATAAGATCAGGCAGGTCCACCAATAATATGTTCTACAGTGGAAGTGGAACCTCTGGAATGAACACAAGCAGAACCACAGTGTCATCTGTCATTGTTGAGCTAGCATCACAGTCTCAGCTCACTACTGCTGTTGTCTGGGGCAGGTAGGAGAGGCTTCTTGCCAGCTGATTGTTATGGTTTCTATTTAGATGTCCCCCCAAAGTCTCATGTGCTTTTGGGAAGTGATTGAATCACGGGGGCATGATACTTATCAGTTCGTTTGTCCACTGTAAGTTTATAGCTAAATGATTTGGGAAGTAGAAGACAGGGGTCATGGGCCTAAAAGGATCTGTCCTCCTTCTCTCCTCCCTTGATCTCTCTCTCTCTCTGCTTTCTGCCTACCCTGCCACGTGCTATTTTTCCTCAAGTGTGTGGATTCTGTTTTTCAAACTTAAAAAATTCTGCACTATATCTTAACTCAAAGTTGGTCTTGAAAAGTAGTGATGAGAGAAAAACATTCCTAATGGGTAGAACTTTCAGTTCTCCTGATCCATTCCCCTCTGAACTGAAAAGAGCTTCAAGACCAGACATTCAGATCCTTCACGCTTGAAGATCTGGCTCACTATACCAGAGAAGCAACTGAGACAAGCACAGGTATTAGCTAGCAAAGGGGTCATGGAATGGATACTGGGGGAAGAAGAAGCATTTGAATACAGATGTGGCCTCAAGTCTAAACATAAACAAACATGCATGTGGTCAGTGCCTGGGGTGTCTTGTCCTAGATTGTAGAGAACAAAAATTAGAAGATAGGGACTAGGTATGGCATGTGCATGGCAGGAGACTCAAAGTGTGAAAACTTTTGTGTTGGATGTTCATGCCCACCAGAAAGTTTCTATGGCAACAGAGACCATAAACAACCAAATAGCCTAAATGACTTGGCTAGTACATGTCAGCCAGCCTCTGCTATTGGTCACCTTGCTTTTGGTAACATGGAGAACTGAGTCAAGTATCCATAATACGATGGAGATTCTTTTATTTTTAAAAAAACAATCATTGCTTACTAGAGAAATAGATTTAATGTAAGATGTATAAATATATAAGGATTTACAAGCTAAACTTACAATGGCTCCCCTCAGAGTCAGGTACGGAAGAGTACAAAAGGGGCGTATGCATGCTGGAGATTTGAAGGATCCAGTGTAAGGCCTAGATCTCAGTGCAGTGTCCTGTGTGAGTTCATGTCAGGAAATGGTAGGGTCTCTAATGGGGGCTGAAGAGTCTACACTGGAAGCCAGGAGAGGACATCCAAGGTGAAAATGAAGACTGGGGCTCCTCTGAAGAAACAGAAGCAAGCCTTCCTTCTTCATTTCCCTTTTATTCCATTCAAGAGATAAGCCCATGGGTTGGTGCCACTCACACCCAGGATGGGTCTTCTATCTTCAGTAAATCCCTTCAGCCACACTCAGAACTGTGCGGATCCAATTGAGTTGGGTGTTTCTTACTCAAGTAGACACAATCACTAAATATCGCAGTATAGATTCTATCATACAAAGGATAATTTAGACACTATTACCACTGAGGCTGGGCATGGTGGCACATGTTTGTAATCCCAGCAGTTGAGAGATTGAAGCAGGAGGGTCACCAGGAGTGTGAGGCTAGCCTGGACTATACAGTGAGTTCAAGGCCTGCCTGAACCACATAGTGAGACCCTGTCTCAAAAAGCAAAACATAAAACAAAAAAACCAAAAAAAAGCCTATTACCACTGAGTGTCCAAACTACCTCAGATTGAAATCAGTAGAGTTTCTGATATGATTCTATTCCTTGAAGAAAGCAATTGGTGTCTTGGTAGCAAACTGACCATATTAGGCTCATCTATCATGGAAAGAGAAGATAGTCATTCTGATAACAACAGACACATATATCAGGTATGGGTGTGGCTTTCTTTCCTATGAAGACTCAAAACAATATATATGCACTTACAGTGTTTTTGATCCACTAGCATAAGGTCATGTATATTTGAGAATTAGACCAAAATACCCGATATAACAAAGCTCCCAAAAGAGTGCAGATGAAGTGATCCACAGGTCATGTAACACATCTTAACCACGCAGACACTTCTGGCCTGATAAGAATGTTGGTGGGGCTTGCAGAAGCCATGGCTGAAGCAATAGCTCAGAATAGGTAGGATAGATACTTTACAAGGATTATATGCCAATCTCAGAGACACAGTGGATACTTTGAATAAAGATCTGTAGCTGAAGCTTTGTCTCCAATAGTCAGAATATATAAGCCTATGAATCAAAGAGTAGAATAAGAAGTGGTTTGTTACAGTCACTCTGGATGAAATTTTTGCTTTAAATGCCCACAACACCAGGCTCTGAGGGATTAGCAATCACTCAAGGGGAAGTATCTCAGGCAAAGAATACAATTAGAATACACTGAACTGTAAAGTACACCTTCTATCTGTTCATTTCAGGATTCTTGTGTCTAGGGATCAGTAGGAAAGAAGAAGAGACAGTATCTTTGTGAGGATAAATGACCCTTATCAGCAGGCTGCTTCTACACAATGAGAGAAGGAAAGTCTATGTTTGGATCCCAGAAGATACAATTAGGATGACTCTACTTCATGGACAACTGAGGTTTTGTTCATAAAAACTTTTCCTACACCGATGCCTTCAAGAGTTCTACCTAACCTCTGTCCCAACTGGTTCAGCGTTTCTATTTTAATATTTAGATCTTTAATCCATTTTGATTTTAGTTTAGTTCATGGTGAGAGATAGAGGTCTAGTTTGAATCTTTGGCAAGTTGAAGCCCAGTTTTTCCAGCACCATTTATTAAAGAGGCTATCTTTCCTCCAGTGAGGGTGGTTGGCTCCTTTATTGAAGATGAGGTGGCTGAGTGTGTCTGGCATTGTTTCTGCATCTTCTAATCTGTTCCACTGGTCCTCAGGTCTGTTTCTTTGCCAATACCATGCTGTTTTTATCACAGTAGCCTTGTAGTATATTTGCAAGTTGGGGATTGTGATACCCCCTGCCATGTCTCTGTTACCTAGAATTGCTTTTGCTATTCTGGGTCTCTTCTTGTTCCAAATGAAGTTTTGGATTGTTTTCTCAAGGTCCATGAAGTATGCTGCTGGGATCTCAAGTGGAATTGCATTAAATCTATATAGCAGTTTTGGAAGTATGGCCATTTTCACTATATTAACCCTTTGTACCCAGGAACAGGGGATATCTGTCCATTTTCTGATATCATCTTCAATCTCTCTTTTCAGAGTGCCATAGTTTTTAGAGAAGAGGTCTTTGATTTCTTTCGTTAGGTTGATTCCTAGGTATTTCAGGTTTTTGGATGCTATTGTGAAAGGAATTATTTGCCCTATTTCTCTCTCAGTGAGTCTGTCATTGGTGTAAAGAAAAGCTATTGATTTTTGTATGTTGACCTTGTAGCCAGTTACTTGACTGAATTTGGTTATTAAGTCGAGAAGACTTTTGCTGGAGTTCTTGGGTTTTCTACATAGAGTATCATGTCATCTGCAAATAATGACAATTTGACTTCTTCATTTCCTATCTTTATTCCTTTTATTTCTTTCTCTTGTCTAATTGCCGTGGCTAATGTTTCCAAAAGTATATTGAACAAGAGTGGTGATAGTGGACATCCTTGTCTTGCTCCTGATTTGAGTGTGAAGGATTTCAGATTTTGACCATTTAGTATGATATTGGCTGTTGGTTTTTCATAGATGGCTTCTATCAGTTTGAGGTAGAGACCATCTATTACAATTTTTGAAGGGTTTTTATCATAAATGCATGTTGGATTTTGTCAAATGCTTCTTCTGCATCTATTGAGATGATTATGTTTTCTGTCCTTGGCTCTATTGACATAGTGTATTACATTGATTGATTTGCGTATGTTGAACCATCTCTGCATCCCTGGGATGAATTCCACTTGATCAGGGTGTATAATCTTCTTGATGATCTTCTGCATTCTATTTGCCAATATCTCATTAAGGATTTTTGCATCTATGTTCATTAGTGAGATTGGCTTATAGTTCTCCTTTTGGTTGGGTCTTTCTCTGCTTTGGGGATCAACGTGATGCTTGCCTCTAGGAATGAATTTGAGAGTATTGCTTCCCTTTCAATTTCATTGAAGAGTTTAAACAGTAGTGGCACCAGTTCCTCTCTAAATGTCTTGTAGAATTCAGCAGTGAAGCCATCAGGGCCCGGGCTTTTCTTAGTTGATAAGTTTATTATGTTTTCAATTTCATTGGTTGATATTTGGTTGTTTAGAATTTTTAAGTCTTCTTCGTTCAACTTTGGTAATTCATATGTACCTAGGAATCTGTCCTTTTCTTCTGTGTTTTCCATCTTATTGGTGTATAGGTTTTGGAAGTAGGTATTGATGATCCTCTGGATTTCTGCTGGGTCTATTGTAATTTCACCCTTTTCATTCCTAATTGCTTGAATTTGGGCCTTTTCTTTCCTTTTTCTGACAAGGTTGGCTAAGGGTTTGTCAATTTTGTTGATTCTTTAGAAGAACCAACTCTTGGCTTCATTGATTTTTTGTATCATTCTCTTAGCCTCCATTGCATTGATTTCTGCCCTGATCTTTATAATTTCCTCCTTTGTATGAGCTTTGGGTTTGTCTTGTTCTTCTTTTTCTAGAAGCTTGAGGTTCAGCATGAGGTTGTTTAATTGGGCTCCTTCTGTTTTCCTAATATGCATATTCACTGCTATGAATTTCCCTCGTAAGACTGCTTTCATTGTCTCCCATAGATTCCAGTATGTTGTATTGTCATTGTCATTTAATTGAAGGAACTGTCTGATTTCTTCTCTAATTTCCTCTGTGACCCACTGGTTATTTAGAAGTGTGTTGTTCAATTTCCACGTGTTTATGAAATTTTTCCAGTTTCTTTTGCTATGGATCACCAATTTCTTTTTTCTTTTTTTTTTTTTTTTTGGTACTGGGGATTGAACTCGGGTCCTTGCACTTGCGAGGCAGGTGATGGAACCACTGGGCTAAATCCCTGGCCCTGGATCTCCAATTTCATCACACTATGATCTGATAATATCCAGGGGATAACTTCAATTCCTTTGCACTTACTTAAACATGTTCTATGTGTGAGTATGTGGTCTATTTTGGAGAATGACCCATGTGCAGCTGAGAAGAATGTGTATTCTGATTTTGTGGGGTGGAAGACTCTGTAAACATCTGTTAAGCTCATTTGTTCAAGAGTTCGATTGAGCTCTAGTATTTCATTACTTATTTTTTGTCTAGTTGATCTATCTGTGACAGTGGGGTGTTGAGGTCCCCCACTACTATTGTATTATTGCATATATGACTTTTCATGTCCATTAGTATTTGTTTTATGTAGTTGGGCCCACTAGTGTTTGGTGCATAGATATTTATGATTGTCATCTCTTCCTGTTGGATTGTTTCCTTTACAAGGATGTAATGTCCTTCTTTGTTTCTCTTAATTAGTGTTGGTTTGAAATCTACTTGATCTGCAAAGAGGATAGCTACTCCTGCTTTCTTTCGGGTTCCCGTCACATGGAGTATTGTTTTCCACCCTTTAACTTTCAGTCTATGAGTTTCCTTTTGAATGAAGTGTTTCTTGTATGCAGCATATTGTTGGATTTTGCTTCTTGACCCATTCTGCCAGTCTATTTCTTTTGATTGGTGAATTGAGACCATTAACGTTGATGGTTATAACTGAAACGTATTGACTTGTCATTGCCATGACTTTTTCTTTTTGTTGGGTTCTCCCCCTTTACACTTAATTTCTTTTTGGGCCAGACAAGTTCATTCTGCTTTGCTTCCTGGGGTTGTGATCTTCAATGTCTGTTCCTAGGATATTGTGTAAAAGTTTTTGGAGTGCTAGTTTGGTAATCACAAAGTTCCTAAGGTGCTCTTTGTCATGAAAGTATCTTATTTTTCCATCAATTTTGAAAGATAGTTTTGCAGGGTACATCAGTCTGGGTTGGAGGCTGTTTTCTTTTAGGGCATGGAATATGTCACTCCAAGCTCTTCTTGCCTTGAGGGATTGTGTTGAGAAGTCTGCTGTGATTATGATGGGCTTTGCTTTGTATGCGATTTGTTTCTTTTCCCTCACTGCTTGCAGAATTTTGTTCTTGAGTTTCTAGAATTTTAACAATTATATGCCTATGTGTAGATTTTTATTGATCAAGGCTATTTGGAGTCCTATATGCCTCACTTATCTGTATGTCAAGCTCTTTTCCCATGCTTGGGAAGTTTTCTGCCATTGCTTCTGTGAAGAGTTTTTATGTTGTCTGCACTCTCTCCTGTTTCTTCTTTGACTCCAGTCAGTCTTACGTTATTCTGCTTTGCATTGTCTAGCAGCTGCTGGATTGATTTCTCCTGTTCCCTTATAATTCTGAAGCAATTTTTCTTTTCTTGCTCATTAATTGCAATCTTATCTTCTATATATGAAATTCTGTCCTCACATTGGCTCATTCTGCTGTGTAGACTTTCAATGGAGGTTTTCATATCCTGGAAATCTATTTGCATCTGTTTTATGGGTTCCATTTGTTTCCTATGTTGGGATTCCATCATGTTCCTGAGTGCCTCTCTAGATTTATTAATCATGTCTTGCACTAGGGGCACAATTTCTCCTGTTATCTGAGAAATTATTTCTGATTTCATTTTTTCCAGATCCCCTTTCGTTGCCAGTTCAGTAGGTCCAGGTGGTTGAGTATCAGAGTGTTCCATCTCCTTTCCCTTTGGGGTTGCTGTAGATGATCTGGAAGTCTGGCTTTGAGACTTATTTACATGTCTTCTCATTTCTACCGGGGAGGGGGTGCTGTTGGTGCCCACGTGGCTCACCTCCTCTGAGCTGGGAGAGGTGGCACAGGGGCCAGGAGCAGTTGGAAGGACACCAGCCTGGAAGCCCCTTCCTCTGGGCTGGGAGTGGTGGGATGGGTGGGATGGACAGTGGCCCAAAAGCCCTTTCTTCTGGGCCAGGAGTGGCAAGACAGATGGTGGCCCAGAAGCCCCTCGCTCTGGACCAGGAGCAGTGGGATAGAAGCTCAGAAGCCCCTACCTCTGGGCCAGGAGTGGCAGGACCCTATGGATGTTTTTCACACTGCAATGGCTTCTGCCTGTTATTCATATGGTGGGGGTCTAAGGGTGGGCTTGAGAATACATCTAGCAGCAGGCACCACTGTTTTTCTTACTTGTCTTTCTTTTTAAAGTTTCCTACAAGAAAAAGAGGCTCCATGAAATCCTGGAAGAGCTATTCCCATGGATGCATATGAAGAAGTGGATTCAGCCAATGCAAATAGCAGATATTGTCAGGCAACACCAAGTTATCTCTTCAAAGAAATAATTTTTCCCTAGCTACTAGGAAATCTATCAGAAATCTACCTAGAAAACTACCACTACTGGCTACCTGCAGAGCCACCTAGACCAAGCTCACAGCATCTCCTCAAGCAACTGACATCCAATGACTCTTTGATACCAGCTATAAAGGCTTGGGCATTTCAGCAGGAGTTGAGATAAGGCTGACAGCTTGCTAGCTGCCATGCTAGCTCTAGATCTTCTCGTGGGCAGTGGATGAGGTTGTCAGTGGAATGCATAACTACAGGATTTCACCCTGGATCTACAGTGCTTCTTACCCTTCTCTTCCAGGGATACAATCCCAAGGGTACTCTGTAATAAATATTATGGGTGTTAAAATCTGTCTTAGAATCTGCTTTCTGAAGGAAAAAAGCCTAGTCTTCAAAATAATTTTACATACATTGTCTTATTTGCTTTTCACAGTAATCTTGTGAGCTACAGAAGATACATTTGATTTTTACAGATGAAGAAAAGGCTCAGAGAAGTGGAGTAGCTTTTACAAAGTGAAACAGGTAAGCTTATCAGGGGCAGACAACTTCTGATATGATACTCGAGTCACCTGTGTCCTGTTCTCATACTACCCTGTACCTCTTCCTTGTAGAGGATAATCAGCCTGGGCTGCAAAGTCATCTTTCTGCTGTGGTGATGACACGCTTGGATTTTAAAGCTCATTCTGTCAAAGGTTTTCTGGGAGATGTAGTCATAGCACCATCAAGCAATTTATAACCAGCGAAGAAGAATGTTTTAATGATGCTTTTATGATATAGTGGCCGTATAAAGGCTTATTAAAATGTAGACCATGCTAATAAAATGCAAAGGTTGTCATTTACAATGAAAAACCTCGTGATTTAGAAGTAATGTCCAACTTGTGGGTCATCTTTTAGAGGATGGATAAACCAAAACAAGCAAAGGGTTGTGTGCTAGGAATTTCACTGCCAACTCTAATCTCAGTACCGGATGGATTCTGTCATTGAGGTTGACTGTCTTCTGAATATCTTGGATCCTAACTTGATCACTTCATTTCCTAAAAGAGAAGTATGTGGAATTGTTCTTTCTGAGCATGCCTCTAAAATCTACATCCACACTCAACTCTGAGGGGAAGAGATAGGAGACTGTGGAGCTATGTGGGGAAAGAAATGCTGACTGTGGTCAATATATGTGCTTTGACAAGGTAGGATTTTGAGATCTGGATTCTAAGCCGAGCTTAACTCCTTGTTTGATGCTGTATACATTGGTCTCTCTCTGGCCTTCAGAGTCTCTTATCTCCAAAGTGGTGAGAAACCAATATGATTAAGTCCCTCCCAGTGCTATGGCTTTCACAGCTGATTCCGGGATTTTCTTGCATTTTCCTTTGGCCTGAAATGCTCTTCATGTTGGGGATAAGATCAGGAATGGTTTCTAGAGTCAGATGCATTAAATATGCTATTCAAGAATCAAAGTTCCTTCCAATTTCCTCGTGTTACACAAAATAGAAGGAAATTCTAGGCCTGGGACTGTGAGTGTAGGGGCAGTGGTAGGGGAAGGTGGAATGGTGAGGTAGCTCATTTTACATCTCTGCCTTTTACAGTGAATTACTTAGGTAAGTTAAGTAGGATGTATGGAGCCAACAGTGTAATGGAAAGAATAAATTAATGCCAGAGTGTATTTACAAATGATTTAATGACATCTTTCATACAAAGGCCCAAGTACACAATTGCTGCTCAGTGAATACTACCTCTGTCCTCTCTTCCCAGCACTTTCAAAATTTTCCAGAAAGTGAAACAAAAGAAAGCCTCTTTCCAAGCTCTGTATAGGAGAACACAGCAGATAGCAATCTGACGGTGGCATGTATCACCCCTGTAGGGATGATTTAAGTTAGTGCCAATGGTACCTACTGGGCATGTGAGAAGTTATTACTGAAATCTAAACAAGAGTAGTCTCAATTAAATGGAATAGTTGGCTACTTGCTTGTGTGATTTGAGAGTACAAAGAGATACCACTGCCACCTATTTCTCTCCCCCCCTTTAGCAATTTCCTGAAGCCCAAACATCTATCTTCTGTACTTTTATTTTTGCTGAAAATAGGGATTTCCAATAGTCTTATAAAAGACAACTATTTTATTTCTATTTCAGCAATCACAAGATCAGTTGGCAGCAAGTTGTATGTGTGATGACTAAGTATGACTAGATTAGGAAAGAGGGTCCAGTCCAATGATAGCCTCTCCTTTCCCTGATGGGAATCCAACAAAGAAACAAGGCATGCAATAGACTGGGAGAGGAATCTCAACTGGATGGGTACAGAGAAACCTTCTCTTATTTATCAGATTTTTCATTCTGAACAGTGCTTTTAGTTTTATGCTGAAGCCCAAAGAGAACATGAAGCCTAAAGGAACTACAGAGGATAGCCTACAGATAGAGTCAAGAAACGTGCATGTTGGACCAACATTCATTAAAGCATCTTTCCTTGGTGAGGCTATGAATCTAAGAGCCTTGCTCTAGAAGCAGACATAGATGAAGACGTCAGGCAAAGGGTGGGCTCTTAAAGAAGCCTGGCAGAAGAACTCTCCCAGGTAAGAAAGAGTGCAGGGTTTCCAGCCAGATGCCAGTGGCTGCTCAGATAACCTAGGCCAATGCTTGCTCTCTGTTAAAATACAGATAGTACTGAGAGCATTGACATCACAAAAGGTTTTCCGAAATTTTATGTCCTGACATAAAAACAAGATTTAAGAGTATGTTTTTGAAAGGGAGAGGGAAGAGAGTTTGAGAAGGCTTGTGTCTTGAGACGAAAACCTTTTAGGGAGGAAAAAGAAGGTTCCAGGCAAATTTTGCCTGTGTCAGCATTCTACTGAGATGAATGAAGCATAGAGACATTTAGACTATTTCCTTGGCCTTTGTTTCCATGGAAGCCTCTCGTAATGCAATGGCTACTGCCTGACATTCACGTGGAGTATTGGGTAAAGTTGGACTCTCAAGTCTGGGAAGGTTAAGTAATATACAAGTATAACACAGTATGGGAGTTAAGAACCAGGTGCTGCCTTGTGTGTAAAAAGAACATTTTCTTCACTGAGCTTTCCCAGGATTAATGAGGTAACATAAACAGAGTAGCACCAGGGTGAAATGCACCACAACTCTACAGAGACCTCAGTGTTGGTGGCGCCTACTGGGAATGTCAACCTCTTTGCCCTGACATCTCCTCTCAGTAACTGGCATGTAGTATGTGTTCATTAAATGTTGATGTTTCTTTCTTTAGTTTCACAAAGACACTAATTCCTCTATTTCAGCCAGAATTTGAAACAGCAATTTGTCTTCTAACCATGAGAGAATCAACTTGTGTTGAAACTTATCTTTTCCTAAAAAGCATTTTTCTAAGTTCAGTGTAGTGATACTCTTCCCCTATTGGTTATGCCATATAAAGTCCATTTTATTTTCTGTTCTTCACACTGTCACAGCATGTTTGGCATTCTTTAATTAATTGGTTCCCTTCTACTTTCTACGTGTTGGGATCTGCTGCCCAACTGTGACACACCATCCAGAGTAGTGGCCCTTGAGCGCTACATATCTGTTTTGTGACAGGTGTGACTTGTTACCCCTTTCCTTTCAGGAGCTTTTTCTTCACTTTTCATGTCTGCTTTCTTTTTCCATGACAGGACAGGGCAGAACTTTTTTTTTTTTTTTTTTTCAACAGGATTCCAAAGAGTATACTAACTATCCAACTGCTTTTCAGATTACTCCAACAACAAAAAGAGGTTTAATCCCACATTGAAAGCCAAGCTATATAATGACTGTTGACATTGGAACAGCAAACATTGGCAGATCTAGTAAGAGAATAGCAGACTGTGGGTAATACTTTATTTTTGGCTAAGGTGGTCTTTAAAGGACATTAAGAGAAAGCATATTTATGAGAATTCATCAGAAGAGATCAGGTTGAAGAAATAATGGTATTTATAGCAGTTATCATGCCATGGATGTGGAATATTTTCTGACTTTCTCTTACACTCTGGCCACTATGCCATGCTGGGACACCATGATCAAAGAGGGGTAGATCCAGAAGGAAGAAAAATCAGTTACTTTCCAGCTTCATGTGGTCCTCATCTTTGAAGACTAGCTAAATTTAACCTTCTCTGTGATGTTTTATTCCTTATAGGCAATAATATGTAACTCTACAAATCCCATAGCTTTTTGTACATATGTTTATTTTGTTTTTTAAAATGCAGAATATTTTAAGCACTTGTTAATATGCTAGTATCTCCTTCTGTATTATAAATGCTCTGAATCACACATATCTTACTGATATCTATACTCTGAGCACTTACTAGAATGCCTGATATATGGTAGGTCCTTCATGAATGTTGGAGGAGTGAATAGTTAATTGAATTCTGGGTAAATATCTTGCTCCATTTATCATCTTCTATGGGCAAAAAGAAGTATCATACTCTGGTCAACCATTACCCAGACCATTCTACTGATATTTAGCTGTCCCCATGAACCTGTGGGGAAAAAATCCATTAAGTTCTCATCAGGGCTGTGATGTGGCAGATTTTCTATGTCTTATTTATTGACACAGAGCTTAGCCAAATGGATCTTGGCTCTTCCAAGAGGCAGCAAAATAATGTTATAGGTAGGAGGAACTGTCAAACCTCTACTCCATACTTTTCACTTGAACATAAGGGCATCGGTCCTAGGAAAGGACAGTGTGAAGTTAATTTTGTATAACTGTCTGATGGAGGACCTCAGAATAGAACTCACATATCCTGATCAGCAAAGGGTTGTCTGTTTTGTTTTGCAGTTGTCATCTTACTGTGCTTGGGATTCTGTAAGAAAATACCACAGCATAGGTAGTTTAAGTTCTCAAAGTTCAGGAGGCTGAAAAAGCCAAGATCAAGGCACAGGAGATTTAGAGTGTGGTGAGGGGCTGCTTCCTGGCTCATAAACAATAGCTTCTATGTGTGCCTTCACATGGTGGAAGAGATAAGCTAGCTCTCTGAGGTCTCTTATACAAGTACACTGACCTCATTCATTAAGGCTCTGTCCTCATGACCTTACTTTTCTTTCAGAGGCCTCACCTTCTATATCTTCAGACTGGTGACTAAGTTTTAACATATGAATTTAGAGGGAATAAAACATTAAATATATTCAATATAATATAGATATATTCAATATATATAATCAACATGCTCAAAACTGAACTCATTATTCACATTCACCAGCATTACCTTCCTCCCGATTCTCTTGTTTCTGTGCATTGCTTTACTAAGGGTGCATTTACCCAACCAGTAAACTGGGAGCATCCTAACCCCTTTTCTCACCAGGCCAAGAGGCCATCACTGATGAATCAACAAAGTATGGCATATACATACAGTATATATTCTATATAATATGTATATATAGTCAATATATATATTCACAAAGTTTATCATTTTAACCATACAAATTGGAGGTATATTAACATTACCCTGTAACCATCTTTGTCATCCTTTTCCAGAACTTTTTTAGTCACCCCTAACTGAAGCCTATATCCATTAGACAATAACTCTTCACTACTGATAATCACTACTCTACTTCTGTCTTTGTGAATTTTAACAGTTCTAGCCATCTCACAAAGTGGAATCACACAATATTTGTCCTTTTGTATCTGGTTTATTTATTACCAGGATGTCTTCACGGTTTGCCTGTTGTAGCACGTATCAGAACTTCATTTCTTTTTAAAGTTGAACAATATCCCATTGTATGCATGTACCACATTTCATTTATCCGTCAGTGATTGCCACTTGGGTTGGTAAGAAAGGAGGTTAGGATGCTTCCAGGTTACTGGCTGAATAAATGTATCCTTGGTAGAGCAAATCATGGAGACAAGAGAATCGGGAGGAAGGTAATCCTGGAGAAATGTGAAAAATGAGTTCAACTTTGAACATGTTGATCATAGTACCTTTCAAGATGAGAAAAGATTAGTAAGAAGTTTGAAGTTAAAAATATAAAAATTGGGCTCAAACTGGCTTACTTTGTAAGAAATAAATCATTCAAATTACTTTACTCAAAAAATTAGTACAGGGAACTGAATGTTTATGAAATCATTAGAAAATCTGGAGGAGCAGGATCTAAGTTGGATTTTCAAAAATAATGTCCATAAAATGGCTACAGAAATAATGTGCCCAGAAAGCCATGACTGCCATCATAATTAAGAGGCTCAATCAAGAAGTCAGGAATGCAACACTGCATTGCTACTGCTACATATGTGCCTCTTGCCATGTAAGAAGCAAGTGACTGGACACTACAAAACTGCTGGGAAGAAACTGAGTGCTTCATGATCATTCTTGCCTGCAGTAACATTTGAAGCTGGTAAAACGGTGGTGTTGCTTTCTCTTTTTCCTTTTAAAACTTGCGAAGATGTTTTTTTCTTGATGTTGGTGGTGGTTGTTCAACTCTGTCAATTATTAGAAGTCACTGAACTGTTAGTTATATTTGGATGAATTGTTTTATACTTGAGTTATATCTCAAGGAAGATGTTAAAAATCTTGCAGTTCGTCTAAAGGACAAACTTATTCTGAACCCTGAAACTAGCTGCAACACTTCTTAGGGAGGTAAACAGGAAAGTCACTCCTTTATATTTTATTTTTCTCTATTTTTGAAGTGAAGATGGTAACAATAATACCCCACCTACTTAACTATTTTCTGGAAGATCAACTAGACAATTCATGTAAAATTGAATTGCAAACTATACATCATTCTATTTTTGTTAGTCATGATTGTTTTTAAAAAGATTATGCAGCATCACCACCAATCTATCACTTGGGGTTAGGATACTTTTCTAATATCTGAGTGAACAAAAAGTTCTCCCACAATAATTTGATTATGTTATTTGAAAAGAAATGAAGAAAGACCTCTCACAACTACCCATATGGCACTCATATTTGTCCATGAAGATAGTCAGAAAGCATTCTTTTTACCCAACATCTTATAATAAAGATCTGCAAATTGATTAACAAATATAAAACACTTCCCACAACATTCTCTTATGGTCATGATTAGGCAAAAGATACAAGTTCATAAAGCCAGGAGACAGGGAGCTTGGCTCCCACTCTTACACTCAACCTGCTCAGCCCCATCACACTTCCTCCTGCCACTCATTTACCAACCCTCAAATATCAACAGCCTGTGTGCTTAGGAGTGGGATTCCAATCATCCTACTTCCCAAGACACTCAGTTGCATTTGTAACACACCAGCTGTTTCTGAGAACACATTCTTAATATAGGAACAGCAAGAGATTCTGCTGTCACTGTCCTAAGCCATGCCAGAGTGGTATCATGGTGGTAACATCTTATAGAATAAAAAGCAAAGCTAAATCTTTAGGGAACTTCTCCAGAATCACTTTCTAAATCCCTTTCTCTCTAGATCCGCTCTCATCAGAGGACACAGGACCTGGTGCGCCTTGAAGAATGGAGTCAGGTAAAATGGGATTTGGCCACAGTCAAATATGGTATAGAAAAATCACATAAATCCAAACAACATGCCCATGGGGAAGAAAACTCAAGGGGGGAGTCAGACTGATCAGATAGTCTGTTTTCAGAAGTCTTGTGTAGAATTATCATCACACACCTGCCATTTCAAAGACCCTTGCTAGGAAAAGCAAATTAAAGTGGTTTTTTGTTTTTTGGTCTAGAAATATAGATTTTTTCCCCCACTCAGATAGACAGGATGCACTATTCGTCATAAGGATTACTTGACATTTGTTGTTCTTTCATTCGAGGCAATGTGGTATTTAAAAATAGAGACTTTGGAGCCAGGCTGTCTTGGATTATTGGATTCCTGGATCTGCCTCTTCCTAGCTATGTAAACTTAAACAAGTTACATGACCTTCTAGGCCTCAATTTCTTTATCTTTAAAGGAAATAATTCATGTAAAGTGCTTAGCACAATGTTTGGGCCATATTAAGCCTGCTATAAATGTAAGCCCTTCTTATTCATACCTGCAATTTTGCTTAAAGAATGTTGTAATATCCTTAAACCATTTCAATTATTTATTTATGGCATATAAGAAAGGAAGAGAAGCTCTCTTTAAGATCATTAATGTTCTAAAATGAATTGAATGGAAGCAAAAACACACCGAATTTAATCACACTTTCTTTTACCAAACACTTACTTTGTGCTAGCATCTATAAATTGGCATGCCCTTCTGAGGGTCTTTATCCAGATGAATGATCCTGCTGCCTTCTTTGACAAGGTGAGCGTCTTCAACAAAAGTAAAGCATTAGTCACTGGGGAAGAAAAGGATAGCTAGCAACAAAAGATGGGAGAGGTGGAGGGATGGGAAAGGTATGCTAAAGTCCATCAAAACACAAAGCTCCTGAACTGCTTTTAACCCCCCAAATCATTGATTTCTAGTGCTTTCAAAAATATTGACTTGTATCATTCCTGTATGATATAAATACTTTATGAATAAGCTATTCCATTAAAGTGTCTTTTTTGAATTTGGTTAACATTTTAATCAGATTAACCCAATGCGTTGTTCTGTTTAATTTCACGTGTTGAGTTTAACTAAATATTATTCTTTAAAAGTTCTCCTTTGGTTAAATATATGATATGTCAAGGATCTGAATACATTTCAGTTTCTGGTCATTTACTTCACTCTCCTAAAATTTAAAAAAGTGAGAAAATTTGAGAGTGTACCTAATAGAGTTCTTGTCCCTTGAAGTGTTTCTACGCTTCAGTCTAACATAAAATAGCTCCCTTTTTGGAACTGGACCAACCAGGCTTGTTCTTCCCATTCCCCAAAGCTGGGGCTGAAGACCCAGGAGAAGCTGTGATGATCCATAGATGTGGGTCATGCCTGTTCCACTGGGCCCAACCTGAGAACGGCCTATTTCTTGAACTACCCCTGATCTTACACCAAGTGAGAGGGTTCCCTGAGATCCCAGAGATCCCAGAGATCCCAGGAGGACTCCAGACACAAGTTCTGCTTAGCTCTAAACCTTAAAAGAACTTCAGAGAGAGAACATATTGAAATTAAAATTGATGTGGGGAAACCTTCAGATCAACCCCACAACACACCTGGAGTTCATTAGAAGAAGAGTGACAGGCGGGGGCTGCTACCCAAATCTCTGGCACTTTCTAGCACATTGCTTTATCATTTATCAAGCTGTTTTACTTTAATCACAAGACATCACTTTCTACAATTCTTATTTATTAACTTGCTTTCCAAATTACTGGTCTTCCCTATTGAAATGAAACTATCCTGAAAGCTGGCTCCTAGTATATCATAATCACCATCACCTCTGCTCCAAGCATCTAGAACATAGCCTGGTTCATTGCAGACAGGCAATACAAATGTTTAAGTGAAGGAGTAAATATTTACCCACTAACCTGACTACTGGAGGGGTTTGATTTTATGACCTAATAGAGCTTAAGAGAAAAATGAATTTTTAAATTTTATATCTAAAAATATTTTTATAATACAATACCCTAGAACAGTGATGGCAAATCTTTTAGAGATTTCAGTGATACAAATAGCCTGCTGCAGCATACATGCTGTAGGTTTAACCATCACTGCCCTAGAAGTTCACAGTGTAATTTACTGAAATTTAAAATATGTTGTGTAACCTTCATGTTCCAGAATCCAGAGGCCAAAAAAGAGAGATGTGTGAATTAGAACAAGTGATACTAACTGCTGAAAAATATGGACCTCCAATCTCAGCGTCTGGCATGAGAAGCCAACTTTTCCTCTGCATCCATCAGTGGAAAGGCAAAGTAAGCACGTGCAGGACCATGGGAGACCAGACACGGAAGGTGGTCAGAGACAATCACAGGGCTCCACTTAACTGCTAGCACAGCTGGGAAATGTGTTTCTAGAGGACAAAGAAAATAGAGCTTCCTGAGTGTACTAGGGCACTAGATCCATTCTTTACTCACCTTAACATTTAGTCTCTGATCTCTCCTTTAGGTAAAATTTCCTTTCGAGGTCCCCAAGCATTTGGCTAGTCCTTCAAAGGGCTTCACTTTTAAAATATTAACAACTGACCCTGAATGAAATGTTGAAATTTAAAGGGTCATTGATTCCTTTTCCTTTAGTATCCCACATCACGTATAATGATAAAGTCTAGAACCAATTTAAAAATCCCACAGTCAGTCTTCCTCCTACAGTCAGACCCCTAGTAGCACAGGAAATACTATCAAAAACCAACAAATGGGACTACATCAAGTTAAAAAGACCTTCTGAACAGCAAAGGAAACAATCAGCAGAGTGAAGGGACAACCTAAAGAATGGAAGAAAATCTTTGCAAATGGATCTTCAAACACAGGATTAACGTCTAGAATATACAAAGAACTAAAAAAAACTCCCCAAAACCCAAACCCCAAATAGCTCAATCAATAAATGGGCTAATGAGCTGAATACTTTTCAACAGAACAAGTACAAATGGCCAATAAGTATATGAAAAAATGTTCATCTTTAAGCTATTAGAAAATTCAAACTGAAACTGCATTTGGATTCCATCTCCTTCCATGACAGTGGTTATCATCAATACAAAAATAAGCAGTATCAAAAATCATAAGCTTTCTCTTTATATAAGAGAACAAAGGAGAGAGCATAGGAAACTAGAAGGTATGTAGTCTTCTAAAGATGGGAGGGGGATTTGAAAGAGGAGGGAGGAAAGAGAAAGGTAATAGGGATAAAAATAATCAAAATTTGTCTTAGCTATGTACCAATACACGATAAAAATCCCATTGTTCTATACTCCCAGTGTGCAGAATTTAAAACAAATTACTGTCTCCCTGGGCATGGGGGCATACATAGGTAATCCTAGCACTCACTCTGGAAGGCTAAGGCAGGAGGATGGCAAGTTTGAGCCCAACCTGGGCAATTCAGTGACTTAGTGAGATCCTGTCTCAAAAAAAAAAAGTTAAAAGTGCTCAGTGAAAGCCCTGGGTTCAATTTATATATTTATATTTCTGAGCTTATAACTGTGGGCATCTCCTCTTAGGAGAGGAGCCAAGATGAATTCTGATGCTTGCACCCACCATATTGTTTCCAGCTTTTCTGTTATCCGTGGACTTTGCGGACACAGTCTCTGAATGGAAGGCAAATATTTATTAATTAATATCAAGCCAACCTAACCATATAGATAAGTGGGGGTTTCTGTCTAGGGCTCCTCACCTCCTCCATACCCTTAAGTACGTCTCTGGCACTCTAGCAGGCAAAACAAGAGGGGAGGGTAGAGAAGCAAATTGGCATCTCAATGTATCGTCCGCCCTCAGGGAAGCAAGCAGCAGAGACATGTCAAGAATAGTAAATTGAACTGACTTAAGCTTGAGGAACAAAGACAGGGCACTGCAGGGAAGGACAATGAAGCCTTTGGATCTCTGCATTCAAGAGCCTGTGCTAGCAGCAAGTTGGAGAAGAAACCTGGTTCAATATTTCAAACGCCCATCAGCTTCCAATGCAGAATGAGATTCCTTTGTGGTTTTGCCCCTAGGTGAGTATGGAGCTTTGTGGCAGCAGCCAGACCCTCAAGGAAGCTGACCTGGTACCAGTGAATTCCGGGAACCGTCACTGTGTAGGCCAAGACCACATGGCCTTCCACCTATCCTGCCCGCACTGTCTGACAAGCCCCCCAGGACTCAGCTTATGCTGATTCTGTCCTCTCTTAGCAAAGACGAGGCATGTTTTCAGCAAAAGCGATCCATAAGAGAGGTAAGCATTTATGGGGGAGCTTCAGTGTTTGCTAACAGCAACTTCTCCCCCATCCCAGCCAGGTGCACTTAGGTTTCTCTTCCCCCAGTTTCTGTTTGTTTGTTTTTGGTTTCCGGGATGGAACTCCGTACCTTGAGCTTGCACGGCAGGCGCCGGAACCACTGAGCTAAATCCCCGGCCCTTCCCCCAGTTTCTGTGCCTCAAATCTGAACTCTGTCTATCCTGACCACAGTGCTACGGGGCGTGGCTGCCTGACTCCTGTTACTAGGACCACTTCTAACTACAGATGGAAGCTACCACAGCCCCTCTTCCAACTTGTCCCCATCTCTAAGAACCCCAGGGTCTCCTGTGCTCCCAAAGAAGGCGGCAGAGCCCTGGGGCTTGTGCAGCCAGCCTGCATGTTTTCAGCGCTGTGGTACAGAGTCCGCAGTTATTGGGGTAGCCGGCCTCCACAGCCCCTGACATTCTTTGCTCCTCCAGGAGACAGTAATACATTACAGGTGTTATAACTTTTCCTCTCAGTCAGACTGCCTGGGGAACTGTAAATCTAAATCGTGGCTGCCCTCAGGAAACCTGTGGGCCTGTAAACACAGCGAAATGAGTGAGATGAAAGCGTCTGAGGGAGAAAATGAATTTCAGGCATCCCACTGAAGTCTATTTCATTTTTACAGTCTGGTCAGCCCCCTGTGGCAGAGGCAGCACCTGGGAGGGACAGGCTGGATCCTGACTGACAGCTGACAAGTGAGGCTCCTCCTGGAAGCCTTGGCTCCTGGGCCTCGTGGAGAGACAGAGCTGCAGCAGGTTTTAAATATCCCCGGCACTGCTCAAAGCGCCACCTCTGAGACCGCAAAGGCTACGACAGCCTTTCAGTCTGGAAGGCTGGGCCTGCCTAAGCAGGCATTTGTAATCAAGCTGTTCTTAAAATCAAAGGCAGACTGGAGCTTCTGAGGGAATGTGTGGGAGGGGAAGGAAAGGGAGGGAAGTAGGTGAGTGAGGGAAGGAGAAAGGAAGAAAAGCGATCTCCCAGCTGATTCACAGCTGCAGAGACCCCGGCCCCCCGCCAAGGGCTGGCAATCATCCAGCAAGAAACTGCCCGATGCAGTGAGCTCATCACCCTGGATCAGAGCGGGCACAAAGCTGGAGCTAGGAAGTCATTAAATAATCATCATTGTAGTATTTTAATGTGACAACCTGAATGTCCCAACAGCCAAACCAAATTCTTCAGCTACAAATGGGAAAGTTCAAAAGGAATAAGCAGGCGAATGAAGTCACTCACAATGGAGGAAAACATTTGGATCCAACTTCCCTCTAATTCTCATTACTGTTAATTTTTAGCATAAATCCAACCATATTGCCTTTTGCAATGTGGACTCTTGATTGATTAGCTGGATGGCTAAGTGAAGTCAGTGTGAAGGAGATTACCTCAGTGTCGTCCCTCTCATTCATGGGGGAAGTGCCAAGTGCGCATAATAATGAACCTCGAGTCACTTCTCTTATTCCCATGGAATTCCAGAAAGCAATCTGAAAGCAATTTTCAAATTCTTAGTACATCCTCCAAACCCAACATTTTACATGCCTTGGCAATGACTGTAAAACTGCGGAGGCCTGTTTTTAGGAAATCACCTAGACTAGTTTGTAGTGTAAATAATATTTTAAAGCGTTGGAAATAACGCCTTGATATTTCAGCTTCCAGATTGTTGCTTTAGAGGCAGGAGAGTGTAATGGATATGGGCCTAGCCTCCAGAGCCAGACTGTCTTAGATCCAATCTCTCCCACTTTTCCATTTACTAGATGTGCAATCTTCATCAAATATCTTTTTTTATCATCAAATATCTTAACATCTCTGTACTTTAGTTTTCTCCTCTATCAAATGGGTATAATAATAATAGCATCCTTAGGGAATGAAAATGTAAGAGAGAGCATGGCGTTTAGTAAGCAGTAAATGTCATTCATATTGGAAATAAAATTTCTAAGCATGTTAATTTTACTTTTGAATAATACTAATAGATCCAATTATGATAGATGGCCTCTCATCTAGGCAAGTATGTTTTGCTTAGTAATCTTGACAAAATAGATGCATGCATGTTTGAAATTTACATTTGCTACTTCTTAAACCTTGGACAAAAGTCCTTCCTATGTACACCCTTTCAATGCTGGGGAAATGTCACTCATTCCTGAATGAAATAATCCCTATGGTCCCTCCTTCTTGCAGTTTGTCCACGTTGCTGCAGGCAGCTTCAAAGGGTGATTGTCTCCTTGCAGATGCCCAGAATAGAGTTCCCCCTATGTCAGAATGCGACCCAATTCCCCAGCACCCAACAGGAGAGGAATTGCATCTATAAATCCATTAAATTCCCAAGCCCTTCCGCATAGAAGGACATGCATGGACCAGGCAGCTACCGAAGGAGAGCACCTTATCTCATATGGAAAGATAAATCAACAGATCAGCAGGCTTGTCAGGGCTTCTAGAGAGTGGGAGGACTAAAAGTCAAGTTCTGCATAGCTATCTTCTAGATGATTCATGATTATTTTATTCCTCAAAAGACAAAAAAAAAGCATTTATATCACAACTAAAACAAGTGCATTTTATACTATATCTAGTTCTCACACTCTTCTCACTGACTCCATGGCTGTTGTTCCCATTATACAGAGAATTCTCCATAAAGTAACCACCCTAGTTGTAAGGACATGGCAAACTTGGAACAGAAGTCTGACTCCAGATCCTACATCATGTCCACTATCCCTGTGAGTCAATACTCGTTTTACTGAATATGGGTCAGACATTAGATAAGAAAATGTCCAAATGTAGACTTACACTGTGGGGGAGACAAAACTTATTTTTATCTGTTGGAACCATTTGATTATTCAGATTCCTTTTAAATTCAGTTTGTTTCCCCAGTTTCTTCTAATACCTTTGAGCATGCAGTTTCTAAAGCAAAAGAGTATTCTGACAAGAACAGAGAGTCTGGATAAATAATGACAATGCCTTACATTATGGAACACTTAAAATGAGCCCAGCCTTCATTCTGGTGCTTCCCAAGGATTAATTCATTTCATCCTCAGGTGTCTTTTTTCTGATACCAAAATAGTATTCAATTAATTATAATTTGGCTCTATTTCTATGATCATTTTGCATGCCATATATTTTCAAATTTCCAGCATGCCAACAGAGCAATAGAAGTAGCCTTTAATTGTCAACTCACATCACAAACTGGTTAGTTGCTGACAAGAACAGCACTTCACAGGGAGTAGCAAGAAAAAAGTTCAGCTTTGCAGACATCACAAAACTGTCACTTCCAACACACTGCCTGGACTGAAAGTTATTCCCACTTATAGTACAAGTCGAACTATAGGAAAGGTGAAATAACTGCCAGAAACCATCCAGGGCTCCTACTCCTTTGTCTGCAGGAACTGATATTAATTCCAGGTGCATGTTCAAATGAATGAGCAGATAAGCACCAGGACAGGGCTGCGAACACACAGTGACTATGCAATGTTTTTCTTTCTGTCCTTTTCTCTCTTGTTCATTTTTGATCTTCTCTGGTGTCCTCCTTTCCCCATTCTTGGTGCCACAAAGCAAACTTCTTTCTCTATTTCCAATGTGAAAAAGAGGAGCGGCAAGCTTATGGAGAAAATTATTCTATTCCAGAGAGAGAGAGAGGGAGAGAGAGAGGAGGATCCTTACATTATCTCAGGCAAATGTCTGCAAATTCAAACCTGACCCATTCCCAGAATCAGCACAATATTGATTCCAGCAAAGGTTCCCTTCCTCCCAAGCCCCCCTTTTTCCTGTCCACTATGAGAAGCAATTGCCATCAGGCTGCAATTTCTCAGACAGCATGCAAAGAACAAACAATTCTCATTAGGTCTTCTCAGGGCAAGGTGTTAGCCGAGAACCAATACCGACTTTCACTGAAATACTTGGTAAGGGAAGCACTGAGAGATGAGAGGCTTTTGAGTACAACTAGAAATGAAATGCAACTGGGAGCTACATGGCTATCTTTCTTAGTTTAAATCAGTCTTTCATGAAGAAACATTTGCATTTAAAGGATGGAAGATTTTCAGGATTCACTTTAAAGTTTTGACAATGAGCATTTTAATATTTTGTCCTCATTTTAGGTCATCCATGGGGCCTTCTAGAGTGCACTGCAATACATAACTCAAGGGCGGGTAAAATGAAGACAGAAGAAAAAAACATACTTTGCACCTCTCAGTGCAAAACTGGCAGAAGATATGTTACAGAAACATGTCAAAATTTGTGAATTCAAACAATGTTTGCTTTTTGAGGTTTGACTTATCCCCAAATATAGAATCCATAGTATTCAAGTCAGCAACACAAATTGTTCCTTGAAACTGCTAATCAGGGTAACTCCTGATGGCTGAGCACCTGAGATGTGTTTGTGATCCCCATGATAAGCTCACAGGCAGATGTTATGGTTTATCAGGTCAAAAGCAATATTTTTTTTGTTTCTTATTGAAAAAAAAGATCTTCCTCTAACACTATTAAAGTCTGATAAAAAAGAGTTATGTTTTTAAAATGTTTTAAAATTCTCTCTAGAGAATTCCAGACACTAATGGTTTTGAAGTAATTCTTACACACTTTAGAATAAATGACATCCTTAAAAAATGTCTGACTTGGTATTTACACGTATTCATATTCCCAAGCTCCCTGTCTAGTTTGTCAATGCTCACATACGTCTTTAAGAAGAACGCTTTAAAAGGAGAAAAATTGCAGTGCTGAGAAATGAAGAAAAGACACGAAGAGGCCCCCATTTTGCCTTTCCATATGCACATCCAGTTGAGCTAATGGAATTAATCTTCATACAAGTGGCTGTTTTCATGACTTGAGCTGACAAATTACCTGAAATTTAAACTGGGACTGACTCACAGTCTGTTGACTTCTGCTTCAGTCTCATAAAGGCCAAGAGTTGCCCTAATTAACAGTGTGTTGCAAAATCATTGTGTTTTGGAGCCTGTAGGATGCAGTTTTTTCCTCTGATAGGCAGTCCCAGCTGCTGACCCCAACAGGGTCTCTCTGGCACAACTTTGGTAGGATGTTCAGTAGCTGGCTTGGATTCTCCGGTTTGTTCATCTTCACTTGCAGAGGCCAGGCTCAGAGGTCAGGCAGCTCTAACTTTCTACCCTGCTGGGGGAGCTAGGATTCAGGAAGATGGAGTGTGACTCTCCTAAGCCTTATAAACAGAGGCAAGGGTCAGAAGCTAGGAGGCACTCTCTAATTCTTCTCTTGCAGGGAAAGGTTTTCCAGGGCCTTCATCTAAATAGGTCTTTCTTGGCATGTCAAGAGTCCCAGAGCACCTATTGCTTCTCTTCTCTATCACTCATCACTGCTATCATTTTTAATTTTAATACTGTCCATGAAGGGAGGCACTAAGTCTGCCTTCTTCACTGTATTAGTTTCCTCTGACTGCCATAACAATTACTACAAAGTGAGCAGCTTGAAACAACAGAAATGTATTCTCTTGTACAATACATTCTTCTTGAGAATTCTTGAGAATTCTCTTGGAAGCTGTAAGTTCAAAATCAACTTGTTCAGAAGAAACCATGCTATTTCTGAAGCCCCTGGAAGAGGGGAGGATCAATTCTGTGCCTCTTTCAGCGTCTGGTGGTTCAAGGCATTCCTTGGCTTCCAGCTACATCAGTCTAAACTTTGTTCTCAAAGTCATGTTGTCTCCCCCTCTGCCTGTGTCATGGTTTTTTCATCCTCTGGCTCTTATGACACTTGTCGTTGGATTTAGGGTCTACCTTGATAATCCTGAAGGCTCTCATCTCAACATCCTTAATTATATCTGTAGAAACCCTTTTTTCCAAATAAGGTTACACTCACAAAAAGAAAACTAATATGCAGGCTTTAAGCATTAGGATATGGCCATATTTGGGGAAGCCATCATGTAACCCATTACTGTGACCATTTCATGTCCAGTGCCTTCCATGGTACCTGGGCTGTGGTAATGATCTATTAACATTAAATGAAAGAAAGAAAACATGCTTTTGTCCCCTTTCCAGAGTTTTTTTCATCTTTAGCTACTTTTCCAAGTCTCACCTCAGGCCTGATAGCCCCAGACTAAATGCCTCCTCCACCCTCTATCACTTTCCTTCACCATCAGAAAGACACTTGCCGTGCTCTGCTATAAGCTGTTAGATTTAGGGAGCATGTGAGAGATCACTGTGGCAATGATAGCTCCCACAATTCCATACTTCACAGTCCAGTATAACTGAAATAGATTTTTTACAAAGTAGGTTTTTCCAACATCGTATTTTGCCAAATAAGGATTTTTCTAAGCCCACCATCTATCATCATCAGTTTGTAAGACAAATTAATAATAGTAAAAATGTAAAAAAGACTTTATCTCCTAGTAGATTCAGTAGTGATATAGAGGCATTTCTAGTGCAGTTCAGAACAACTTTGTTATGCCCTAGCACAAATCCACCTGTCTTTGCCTGGGCCACCACTCCATCCCACAGGTGGAGAAAACAAAGCTGCAGGTAATGAAAAGAATCTTCTAAGGTCACAGAGCTGAACACAGGATAGAATCCAGGTATAATGACTAGTTAATGATAATTATAATCATAATAACAGTGATTGTACCAATGCACACTGCCCTGTGACATTATAGGTAGATATTGTGCTGTTCTTACTTCATAGTCTTTACTCCATCAGTGATATAAGTGGTCATACTACAAGTGCATGCTTATTGAATCCTCATGGTGCACAGTCACAACTCCGAGGGCTTTATGCACAACATCCCTTTAATCTTCACAACAGTCCTGTGAGACAGAAGCTATTATTTTACCAGTGACAGATAAATAGCAGCTTAAATAGTGCCAGTGTGATGGTACACTGTGATAGAGTCAGAGATAGAATCTAAGCCTGCTTGACCCCAGTGCTTTGTGTTACTCTATTAGTCCCTTCTTTCTGCATCTTCAACAACCTTCTCTCCATGGGCTCTTTCTTTTCAGCACTGGAATGTACCTAAGCATCGTCCTTTGCCTTCACCTGTATAAAACATTTTCTGCAATAGAATTCCACCTACAGAAACAATCTTAGGTTAGAAAATACCTTTTTTTTTTTTTTTGCAGTATAGCTACACTGGGGCTTCCACCTGTTAAAGCCCTAGAATGGGAAAGTAGAAGGAATCCAACAAAAGACTTCACATCTTGCTATCTGACAAGAATGGTGGCCCTAAGTCCTCCAGTGACATCCCATGATGCAGCCCTTGCTCTCCTCTCTTGACTCAGCTTAACTCTTCTTCTTTTCCCTGAGCTGTAGAGAATGGCTTCCAAAATATGCTGATGCCGTGCATAAGTAAAGACAGCCCTGCAAAGTGGTCTTTCGTTAACACATCTTACAAACACTCACTATAATAAGAAATACTTTTTCCTGTGCACCCTCATGAGCCAGAGCCCAGTCAAGCACTGGATATGAGAGGCATGAAAGCCCATGTATGGTTAACAGAATGAGCACTGGAGCAATCTGCCTGGGTTGGAATCCTGGCTTTGTTATTAGCTGTACAACCCTACGCAAAATATGAGGACATTTAAATCTGGTCTGAGCCTTGGTTTCCTCATCTGTCAACTGAAGATAACACTGACAATAACAGTTCTGAAAATTAAGTTAAATAATTTATCTAAAGGACTTAGAATGGCACCAGATAACAGTAAATTTTCAACATATATGAACTGGTATAATTATATTATTAGCCTGTTTGATCCCTACAACAATTTCATAACTACTTTATCCCTATTTACCCAATGGGAAACAAGCTCGGGGGAATAAGTGACTTACACAAAGCTGTACAGTTGCATTGGGGAACAGAGCTTCTTGTTACTCCCACTAAGTCACCTGAATCATATTCCACTTCCTTTCTCACTCAACTACAGATACCTTGCGAACTGATGGAGTCACTCTCTTTGGGTGCCAATTAAAATAAATAGAGCTATAAATATATTTATTATTACTATTATCATCAAAAGTAGAGGTGAAAGCACAAATGAAATGTGCCAAAAAATTAATATATTAACTAAATGCATTAACTAAAATTAATATGATCACATTTCAGATCAATTATTTAAAATAAGCTATATGACTCCAATTCTGCCCCAGAATTTTTCTTTTCCTCTTAGAAGTTTGGTTTCTAATAGCACATGGCATTTTTATCTCTTAAGGCAGAGCAAGGGTATTTTAAAAATATAAGGATATGAGAAGTGTTATACAACACAACTAAGAAAATAGAACTTCATACCAATATCCATAAAAGGGTAGAGATATTAAAAGTGGAAATCAAATAGAAATTAAAGCAATAACTAAATTCAATGGTTCTGATTCAAATTCCTAAGATTGCCCTACAGAGGGTCCCAGCTACCATTTCCTGACTCCTTATTGCAGTCAAGGAATAGCACCATGAGGGCACATCGCACATTTTCCTAGGAGGACCATTTTGCATTGTCCTCTATGATTCTGCAGTAACCTGTGGGACACCATAGATCCTCCACTCCAATTATTGCTACAAAGGAAGATGCTCTAACTTGGCACAGTGTTCAAAACTAAGGGAAGTCCTTGAACTTAGGAGAGACTGGGACAGTGATAAATGGAGCTGTGGAAATCGGTACATTAATGACACACAGGATCAGTCCATGAAGGAGGGATACAAATGCCTGGGTGCATCTATTGTAAGGAATAGTCCATGCCAGGCACCTTTTGGCAAAGTTACCTATAGGGGAGAAGAGCACCTAGAGGCTTTAATGCAAACTTCTCAAGGCAGAACAAGTGTCATTTGGTCCTCTTGCTTCTTGCACTCAGCAGAGGAGCTCAGCCTGGGGTGGAGACCTAAAGTCTTAGATGCTGAGAGTCAATGATCCAGAATTCTTAGATTCAGTTTTTTTCATTTGCTAATAATTATATCCTTAGCAGGTTATTTGGTAGTTTTGAGTCTCTATTTCATCACTGTAAAATGAATAATGATTGAGATACTTGTTTCTTCACAGAAGGATTTTGATGACTGAATAAACTGGTAATATAAACATTATCTTGTACATGGTACATAGCATTTAAGAAGTTTGATTATCTTCATTACTAGTTTGATAATATGGCTCCCATGTGGCAATTAGATTGGTTGCATGATTATCCATGGGTTAAGAGTAGGAATTTCTTAAAGGCAAAAAATGTTGGCTGGATGCAAAATAAATATGGGAATTACACATTTCTCTTCAACTCAGTGACAAATGTATATTTCTGAATTTCTAACAAAAACATCAAAAAGAAATTACTAAACCCTAAGAAGTTGTATCTTCTTGTGAGAAGTTGCTTGGATTATTTTTTTCTGGTTTTTTTTTGAGAAAAAGCATCTTTTTGCTTAAAATTATAGTAACAGATGCTTAGTATACAAAATTTAGATATACAGATGAGCAAGATAAAAATGAAAATCTGTAATTCAATTACCCACAGATCACATCATTAACTATATTAGCTATGGTATGCTACTTTTCTCTACATATCCTGTATTTGAACATTATATGCAATAAAAAGGAATCATGCAATATACATTATTTTACCTACAGAATAATATGTTGAATATATCTCTCAGTGCTAACATGAAAATTTGCAGTATAATTTTTTAGTACAGATACAGTTTTCTCTTACCAGCATGTGAGTTCATTATTCGCCAATAATGTCTTTTTATACATTTATTTCCAATAGTTTTGTTACAAAAGTGAGCATATTTTTCATAAGTATTTTTATGTTTTTATCATTTTTACTTGGGAGAAGAACCTCAATGTGAAATTTTTGCATAATTTTGAAATGTAGATTTTATACAAACATTTTAAGGAAATATAAAGATATTTTAGTAGTATGTTATTGTTTGTTATTTTATTGCATTCTTGCTTAGATGTCACAATAAAAGTTTGAGCATATAAATTGTGTCTAAGTAAAATTGATGTAGACAGTACAATATATCTCATCACCATTACATGAGGCTTGCCCAAACTGCAGGGTAGAGATGTTTAAAGGTATCGACAGACTGCCAAATTAAACTACAAAATAAACATTAATTTACAGCACCACTAGCCTTGCTTGACATTGTCAGTTGCTATATATTCTTATAACACTCAATGATATTAGAAAGTACTTTGTAAATCTGTTAAGTAAAGATTGTTATGCAACTGCTGTTTTAAATAACATTCCTTTGATTACTAGAGAGATATACAATTTTATTTTACTTATCATACCTCTAAATTTCTACTCAAAAAATGCCTGTTCAAATTCTGAACATTTCACTCTATTTGGGTGCTTATTTTCTAATTGACATGTAGAAGAGAGGCAGGCAACGGTTAGAATGGTTCCCAGCGAGCCTTGCGTCCTAGGGTTCACACGTTTGTGCATCACCTCCCCTTGGTTATGGGATGGTACAGCGCAGTGGTGGTGAGCCTTTTAGAGCTTTCAGTAATAACAAACAGCCCACTGCGGCACATGTGCCATAGGTCTACCCTCATTGTTATAGTTACTGGCTTCTAGATAGCAAAAGTCGTGGCATGTCAATTCTGAAATTAGGTTACAAAGACTGTGCTTTCCATGTCTCTCTTACTTTCCCTTTCTCAGAGCCCTGACTGGGAAGAAGCAGGCTCATGAGTTGTGAGTAGTCGTGGTGAGCAACGCACATGACAAGGGACTAATGTCTTCCACCAACAGCAGTGAAGAAGTGAGTTCAATCCCAGTCCCCTGTGATTAAGTAAATATGCCCTAACCAAGCAAGAGGTCACATGAGTCAGCTTAGAAGCAGATTCTCCCTCAGTTGAGTCTTTAAATGACTGATGCCTGCAGCTGTCACATCCTGACTGCAGCCTTGTGAAAGCTACACTTCACACAGGTTCCTGACCCACAGAATCTACAAGCTACTAGTTGTTTTTTGGTTGAATGAACTAAATACTGGCATAATTCAGATAACAAATATAAGAAGCTTTCTAACAATACACTACATTAGACTTTCAGAGACCTCATGCTAAAGAAGCTCCATAAAATACAGATGACAAATCTCTTAATGGATACATGAACTGCCAGGAAGACAATGAATACTCAGAGGTAAGAAATGACAAGAACTGGAAACCCAGTTACTGATACACAAGTAGTGTACAGGAGTCTATTTTGCCTTGGAGGTATCTGCCAGTCCCTGGAGGATTAGGTTCTGGGTTTTAACAGACTGATCACAGAGGCAAAGCCTTGGGCCTAAGCAGTTCGGGAAGTCTGACTGGAACATTGCCTCTATCCACATGTCAATTAAAGTATTATATATTCTTCAGTAGGTGACCTAGAAAAAAATCCACCATGGAGGAGGAGACAGCAGTGATAGGTCTCTGACTATACCTTGGATAGAGCAGAGAAAAGATTTAAAAAGAATAAAGTCTCCTGTTAAAATCTCTAATTACAAACAAAACACAGAGGTTTGGGGCTTGAATTATCACTAAAATTTAGTTGAGCCTTTCTTGCTTGATCATTCTCCATGGCACATAGGAAAAGCTAATGTAGATTCTTTCTGGAAGAAATGTTTATACAAAACAAGCCTAAAAGAGTTTCTATGAATCTAGACATAGAAGTTCCAAGGCATAAGAGCACAAGGCCCAAGAAATAAACCACTGTGAGTAAGCATCAGGACATCATCGGATCCATAATTACTATAGATAACAGAATGACTAAACACAGAATACAAAAGCAGTATGTTTTATGTGCACAGAAATAAAATAGCATATTCTCTCATATGATGAGACAACGTGAGATTATCAAAACTGACAACATATATTTTGAAAAGGGATTAAACAAAGCTTTAAGAAATGTGAAATACAGAAATTTTCATTGAACTATCAATGAGTAGAGCAAACAGAAGATTGAACACAACTGAAGAGGGCATATGGAATGTAGATTTGAGAAGTTACAGAGGATAAGGCATTTAGAAACAGGGATGTAAACTATGAAAGAAAGGTTAAGAAACATGGAGGAGAGAGTGAAAAAGACCTTCAGTCATCTGTGAGTTTCTGGAAGGAGATACTAGAGACAGTGGAGGAGAGATGATAATAGACAAAGCAATGGTTGAGAATTTTTCAGCAGTGATCACATACATCACTTAGGAAGCCAGTGAATCTGAAGTCTGATAAATAAAACACTATCCAAACTTGCACATCAAAATAGAAATTCAAGAAGCTAAAGAAAAATTGAGAAATTTAAGAGAAGCCAGTGAGAAAAAACAGCAGTAGAAGTAAAACATGACATCAGAATTGCATTAGGTTCTGCTATATTAGTTATATGTAGCTTCAGTTACAACTAATTACTACAAATTGAACGGCTTAAGAAACATACCTTCACTCTCTTACAGTCCTACAGATCAGAAGTTCAAAATAAATTTCAGAGAGCTAAAATCAAGGTGTAAGCAGGGTAGTTCCCTCTGGAGATTCCAGGGGAAAACCTGTTCCTTGTCCTTCGCAGCTTCTGGAGGCTGCCAGCATTCCTGGGCTGCGTCACTCCAATCTCTGTTCTGATATTGCTGTACCGACAAGGCATGAAAATCTCATGCGAGACTGTCCTGGCTGAAGGTAATGTAGATGAGAAGCCCACCAGAAAGTTGAAGCAGCAGGAAGTGAGAGCTACAACAGTGATGAGAGTGGAAAGTTTAGGTAACCGTGAACTTGGTAACTAGAAGAAAAAGCAGTGTGCTTGAGAACAGTATACATGTGAGAGGGCCAATGAGAGAGAGCTCTGTCCCTGCAGTCACTTTTCCAGTGCAGAACTCAGTACCCTAAATTTTCCCTCCATCCTCTGAGATTTCTCAGGAAGCACTGCCATGCTGAGGCTTGGTCATTTGCCACTATGCCCGGGTGCACTGTCTAGATTCATCCGGGCTCAGAATATGTCCTATGGGGAAGCCAACAAGTTGTCATGGTAAAGATGTTGAGGAGGGTGGGCTGCAGTATTAACATGGGCTCTGCCACTGGACATGCAGACCAAAACCTTGGGAGTGGCCAATCACCCACTCTCAGGATGAGGCCACCAAGCCCAGATGAGTGAAAAGGGCTCCTGGCACATACTTGGTCATTTGCCATACTACTGGTCACACGGACAGCAGAGGTGGCACGAAAGTGCACCTGTTCTGCATGCTCCGGACACCCCTGAGTCTGGGTTGGTTACAGGGGCTCCTGAAGGCCATTCAGTTGATTGTCATGGCTTCTAGGTACACAAATAAAAGCCCCGCCCTGAACTATATTCCAGGCACAGCCAACTCTCATTTTTCCCAGGGAGAAACAATGTGCCAAAGATGGGCTACAGCCAGCAAAACGTCCTAACTAGTCTGACACAAACTGAGAGGAAACAAATAGATTTCCTTCTTATGATTCACTCTATACCTGGCAGATTCTGCTTCTCCAAATCAAATTACTTAGCCAGAAAGAATTTCCATCTAGTCTTTAGTTTTAGTTTCTGTTTTTTTGTTTTAATTCTGTTCTCTTTTTTTTCATCTCTTTTCTTCTGTATATACTATTTTCAATCACTGATCTTTTTTCTATTTACTTGTTTCATTTCCTTACATTTATGTGGTACCTTGGTGCTAGTTATTAATTGGTTCTAGGAGTCGAGACAAGTACCAAAAATTATGAGTAGCAAACAAATTGTTTCAGCTGGAAAGGATAGAGAATCATGAGGTAATTAACACTGACAACTTCTGGCTTGCATGTAGAATACCAAACAAATGATCAGTAACTGGACAAAATATTTGCATCAAATGCATCAAGTACCAAATTCGAGGAGTTTCAAAGCAGTTAAGCATCAAGATATGACAGTAATTTACTTTACTGTTTTATCTTTTCTATCTTTTCCTTTAATATATTTTATCCTTCTCCTTTATTCATATTTTTCCCATTTTTCTCATTTTTTGCATCTTTCTATTTATCTTTTCTCTTTCCCAGTTTTTATACCACATTTGCTATTCCTTTTTTGTATTTGTTGTATTTTGTTTTATTAACCTTTAACTTTTTTGGTGCCTTCTGTACTATTTGTGCCATTTTCTCTTATGATTAGGGGTGTTATGAGCATTTTTTGGCTTGTTTTGGATCTTATTTTATTTTGTTTTTTGCTCTTTTGCTAGATCAGCTTTGTCTATATGTAAAGATTGCTACTGTTGCTTGCTGTGTTCTTTCTGAGAAGTAGTGTTGGGGATTGAGCTTAGAACTTCAAGAAGTCTAAATGGGTGCTGTGCAACTGAGCCATACCTGCAATTCAGTAGAGAGAAACTGCACCTTACTCAGCCATGACTGAATTCCACTCAAATCTTAGTGGATACTTAAACCTAAATAATACAGCAGTAATAAAACATCCAGACAATGAACTTGCCCCAAGTAGGCATAGCTAGAGGGAGATTAAAGTATTGTTTTTGGACATTCAACCCCATTGTAAATAGCAGAGAGAAACAACACAACTGTTGTAAACACCACACCGATAAAGTACCCCAACATTGGTCACACACATAAACTTTCACACTGCACCATGCTGATAAAATTAGAGAATTACCCATAGAGGGTACATCCCATGTACTCTGTTGTTTAAAACACACCCAACTCAATTACCAGAGGGACTCTACTCTTGCAAGATTTACAGAGAAAGCGAGCCATTTAAGCTCTGACATACTATGCAGTGTCAGTTCTCACTAATTACAAAGATGCAAAATACATGGCAGAATTCACTTTGAATTAAACTCAACAGCACACAACAGACTGATTCCCCAAGGTACGTAGCTAAGAGATATATGCCTACTAAGAAGGTCTCTGTATAAAAGAATAACAGAATCCCATCCCAACAGATGGACAAATCTCAATGTAGAAACTTAAGAAATATGAAAAAGTAAGGCAACGTGAATCCTCGAAAAGTTAATACTTCCATAATAACCGATCCCAATATTATCAAAGTGGACAAACTACCACAGAAAGACTTCAAAAGAATGATTATGAAATAATAAGTGAGCTAACAGAGGATACAAATAAACAATTCAATGAAATAAAGAAGGCAATGCAGGATACAAGAAAGTATTTTAATAAAGAAATGGTGACACTGAAAGAAAACTGAGCAGAAATATAGGAAATAAAAGCTTAATATGCCAAATAAAAATTTTAGTGGAAAACCCCACCAATAGGCTAGGTCAAGGAGAAGAAAGAATTTCAGGGCTTGAAGTTAAGGCAGATCAATTATTACATTCATACAGCAATAAAGAAAAAATTATGGAAAACAAAACATGCAACATTTCAGGGAAATGATTAAAAGAACAATGGAATACAAGAAGACTCATAGAAAATCAAATCTATGAAGTAATAGCAAAAAATTTCTCAAATCTTCAGAAAGATATGGACATCCAAGTCCAGGAGGCAGTTAGATAACTAAATAGACATGACCAGAAATAATATGACTACATCATATAATGAAAATGCTAACAGTATGGAGCAAAGAAAGAATATTAAAAGCTATAAAAGAAAAAACATTAAATCATGCAGAAGAGCAACCACATCTGAATAACAGCAGATTTCTCAGCAAAAACTGTAAGGTCCAAGAGGGCATGGTATAGTGCATTTCAAGCTCTGAAAGTTAATTGACAACACTGGTTACTATATTAGCAAAGCTATCCTTCAGAATCAAAGGAGACAAAAAGAAATTCCAAGATAAGCAGAAACTAAAGAAACACATGATCACTAAACTGGCATCACAGCAGGAACTTAAAGGAACACTACATACATGAGAGAAAAAATAGACAAGTACATGAATATTAGGAAAGACTCAAACATCAGAAAAATAACAAAATGACAGGAATTAGTTTATACCTTTCAATAATAACCCTAGGTGGTTTAGTTCTCCAATTAAAAGACACAAGCTGCTGGACTGGATTAAAAAATAAGACACAAATATATATTTCCTATAAGAGATACACACTTTACCTGCAAAGAAATACAAAGATTGAGTGTGAAAGGATGGGAAATGATAATTTATGCAGATGGAATCTGAAAGCAAATAGGAGTGGCTACTCTGCTTATATTCAGAAAAGTCCAAATTAGTCAGAAGAGACAAAAAGGTCATTAAATATTGGTGAAGGGGAAAATTCACCAAGAATATATAATGAACATAAATATTCACTAAATATCCATGCACCCAACTTCATAAAACAAACACTAATCAACATAAAAGGACATCTGGTCTCCAATACAGTTACAGTGGGTGACTTAAATACCCCACTCTCACAAACAGATGGGTTATGAGGACAATGAAAAATCAACAGAGAAACATCAGCGTTAAACTACACTAAAGGTCAAATGGACTCAACAGAATATTTCATTTAACAACTACAGAATGTACATTCTTTTCAGAAGCACATGAAATTTTCTCTAAAATAAATCAGACTTTAGGTCATAAAACAAATCCTAACAAATACCAAAAATTTAAAATAATTGTATATATCAGATTACAATGGAATTTTATCAGATTATAATGGAATAAAACTAGAAAAACCACACAAACTATATAAGCACTTGTAGATTGAATAATACACTTTTAAATGATCAGTGGGTTATTGAAGAAATCAAGGGGGAAATTTATTTTAAAACACCAGAATCAAATGAAAATGGAAACACAATGTACCTGAGTCTGTGGGATACAATGAAAGCAGTTCTGAGAAGTTATAGATATGAATGCCTACACTAAAAAAAACTGGAAGATCTGAAATATGCTAGTGATGCATCTCAAGATCTTACAAAAACAAGAACAAATCAAATTCAAAATTAATAGTGAGAAATAAATAATAGAGATCATAATTGAAATTTATGAAACAATAAAAGAACAGTATAAAAGACCAATGAAAAAAGAGTTGGTACTTTGAAAAGATAAATAAGATTGATATGTTTTTAGCCAAACTAGCCAAAAGAAAGAGACAAGGTCTAATTTTATTAATAAAATAATAAAATTTTTTAATAAAATCAGCAATGAAAATGAATTATTGTAATAGACACCTCTGAAATACAGAGATCATTAGAACTATTTTTTAAACTTATATTCTAATAAACTGGAAAATCTAGAAGCAATGGATACTTCCTAGACACACATAATCTATCAAGAGGTTGTATTTTAAAAGAACTAAATGTATTAATAACAACTAATGAGATTGAAGCAGTAATAAAATGTCTCCCATCAAAGTAAAGCTCATAGCCAGATTGATTTACTGCTGAATTTTATCATACCTTTAAAGAAGAATAGACATGTTCCTCAAACTATTCCATGAATTAGAAAGGGCAGGAACATGGGGCCAGGGATTTAGCTCAGTGGTGCCGCCACCTGCCTCACAAGCGCAAGGTCACAAGTTTGATCCCCAGTACCAAAAAAAAGAAAGGAATTCATCCTATGAAGCCAATATCACCCTGAAACCAAAACTGGATACAGACTCAAAAAAAGGAAAAAAAAACCTAACCATAGAGTAACAGAACTGATGAACATAAATGCAAAAATCCCTAATAAAATGCTTACAAACAGAATTCATCAACATGTGAGGCATAGAGTACTCCAAATAGCCTTGATCAAAAAAATCTACACATAGGCATATAATTGTTAGGATTCCAGAAACCCAACAGAGGAACAAAGTTCTACAAGCAGTTGGAGAAAAGAAATAAATCACATATAGGGGAAAGCCCATCAGAATCACAGCAGACTTCTCAACACAAACCCTCAAGGCAAGAAGAGCTTGGAGTGATGTATTTCAAGCCCTAAAGGAAAGCAACCTCCAGCCCAGATTGATGTACCCTGCAGAACTACCTTTCAAAATAGATGGTGAAATAAGATACTTTCATGACAAAGAGCACCTTAGGAACTTAGTGAATACCAAACCAGCACTCCAAAAAATTTTAGACAAAATTCTAGGAAAAGACAATGAGGGTCACAATCCAAGGAAGCCCAGGAGAATGAATCCAGCAGGCATGACAAGAAATTAAAAGCAAAGGGGGAGAATCCAACAACAAAAAAAACTCATGACAATGATAACTCAATACGTACCAGTTATAACCATTAATGTTAATGGTCTCAACTCACCAATAAAAACAAATAGACTGCCAGAATGGATGAAGAAGCAAGATCCAACAATATGCTGCATACAAGAAACACACCTAATTCAAAAAGAAACTCATAGACTGAAAGTTAAAGTGAGGAAAACAATACTCCATGTGACAGGAACCCAAAAAAAAGCAGGAGTAGCTATCCTCTTTGCAGATCAAGTAGATTTCAAACCCACACTGATTAAGACAGACAAAGAAGGACACTACATCCTTGTAAAGGGAACAATCCAACAGGAAGAGAGATGACAATCATAAATATCTATGCACCAAACACTAGTACACCCAAATATATAAAACAAATACTTGAAAAATCATATAAGCACTAATACAATAGCAGTGGGGGACCTCAATACCCCATTATCACAAATAGATAGATCAACTAGACAAAAAACAAGCAACGAAATACCAGAACTCAACCAAACTCTTGAACAAATGAACTTAACAGATGTTTACAGAGACTTCCACCCCAGAAAATCAGAATACACATTCTTTTCAGCTGCACATGGGTCTTTCTCCAAAATGGACCACAAACTCGCTTATAGAACATATTTAGGTAAGTGCAAAGGAACTGAAATCATCCCCTGTACATTATCAGACCATAGTGCAAGGAAATTGGAAATCAATAGCAAAAATTTCATAAACACATGGAAATTGAACAACACACTTCTGAATAACCAAAGGGTCACAGAGGAAATTAAATAAGAAATCAGACAGTTCCTTCAATTAAATGACAATGACAATACAACATATTGGAATCTATGGGACACAAAGAAAGCAGTCTTATGAGGGAAATTCATGGCAGTGAATACTCATATTAGGAAAAGAGAGTGAGCCCAATTAAACAACCTGATGCTGAACCTCAAGCTTCTAGAAAGAGAAGAGCAGGACAACCCCAAAGCCCATGAAATTATAAAGATCAGGGCAGAAATCAATGCAATGGAGACAAAGAAAACAATACAAAAATCAATGAAGTCAAGAGTTGGTTCTTCAAAAGAATAAACAAAATTGACAAACACTTAACCTACCTTATCAGAAAAAGGAAAGAAAAGGCCCAAATCCATGCAATTAGGAATGTAACGGGTGAAATTACAACAGACCCATCAGAAATCCAGAGGATCATCAATACCTACTTCCAGAACCTATACGCCAATAAGATGGACAACACAGAAGAAATGAACAGATTCCTAGGTGCATATGAACTACCAAAGTTGAACGAAGAAGACCTAAAAATCCTAAACAATCCAATATCAACCAATGAAATTGAAAACGTAATAAACTTATCAACTAAGAAAAGCCCGGGCCCTGATGGCTTCACTGCTGAATTCTACAAGACATTTAGAGAGGAACTGCTTCCACTACTCTTTAAACACTTCAATGAAATTGAAAGGGAAGCAATACTCCCAAATTCATTCCTGGAAGCAAGCATCACCTTGATCCCCAAAGCAGAGAAAGACTCAACCAAAAAGGAAAACTATAGGCCAATCTCACTAATGAACATAGACGCAAAAATCCTTAATAAGATACTGGCAAATAGAATACAGAAGATCATCAAGAAGGTCATACACCCTGACCAAGTGGGATTCATCCCAGGGTGGCAGGGATGGTTCAACATATGCAAATCAATCAAGGTAATACACTATATCAATAGAGCCAAGGACAAAAAACATGATCATCTCAATAGATGCAGAAAAAGCATTTGACAAAATCCAACATGCAATTATGATAAAAACCCAACAAAAAAATTGGAATAGATGGTCTCTACCTCAATCTGAGAAAAGCCATCTATGAAAAACCAACAGCCTATATCATACTAAATGGTCAAAAACTGAAATCCTTCACACTAAAATCAGGAACAAGACAAGGATGTCCACTATCACCACTCTTGTTCAATATAGGTCTGGAAACATTAGCCACGGCAATTAGACAAGAGAAAGAAATAAAAGGAATAAAAATAGGATATGAAGAAGTCAAATTGGCATTATTTGTAGATGACATGATACCCTATATAGAAGACCCCAAGAACGCCACCAAAATAACCAAAATTCAGTACAGTAGCTGGATACAAGGTCAACACACAAAAATCAATAGCTTTCCTCCACACAAACAACAGACTCACTGAGACAGAAAGAGGGCAAGCAATTCCTTTCACAATAGCATCCAAAAAACTGAAATACCTAGGAATCAACCTAAAAAAAGAAATCAAAGACCTCTTCTCTGAAAACTATAGCAATTTGAAAAGAGAGATTGAAGCTGATATCAGAAAATGGAAAGACATCCCCTGCTCCTGGGTAGGAAGGATCAATATAGTGAAAATGGCCATACTTCCAAAACTGCTATATAGATTCAATCCAATCCCAATTGAAATCCCAGCAGCATACTTCATGGACCTTGAGAAAATAATCCAAAAATTCATTTGGAACAAGAAGAGACCTAGAATAGCAAAAGCGATTGTAGGTAACAGAGACACGGCAGGGGGTATTACAACCCCCAACTTAAAACTATACTACAAAGCTACTGTGATAAAAACAGCATGGTACTGGCAAAGAAACAGACCTGAGGACCAGTGGAACAGATTAGAAGATGCAGAAACAACTCCAAACACACTCAACCATCTCATCTTTGACAAAGGAGCCAAACACCCTCACTGGAGGAAAGATAGCCTCTTTAATAAATGGTGCTGGAGAAATTGGGTTTCAACTTACCAAAGACTAAAACTAGACCTATATCTCTCACCATGCACTAAACTAAAATTGAAATGGATTAAAGATCTAAATACTAAAATAGAAACACTGAGTCGGCTGGAACAGAGGTTAGGTAGAAGTCTTGAAGACACTGGTGTAGGAAAAGATTTTATGAACAAAACCTCAGTTGCCTGTGAACTAGCACAAACAATCGAAGTGGGATCTCTTCTTACTAAAAAGCCTCTGCACAGCAAAAGAAACCACTAACAGTGTGAAGAGACAACCCACAATATGCAAAATTTTTCACCAGCAGTCCCTCAGACATAGGTCCACTATCTCAAATCTATAAAGAACTTAAAAAAATCAGATCTCCCAAATTTAAAGACCCAATTCAAAAATGGGCATCTGAAGTGAACAGACATTTCTCACAGAAATAAGTAGAAATGTCAAATATACATATGAAAAATGCTCACCATCACTGGTCCTTTGAGAGATGCAAATGAAAACAATGCTGAGATTCTACCTTACTCTAGAAAGAATGGTTGCTATCAAGAAATCAACCAATAACAAATGCTGGCAGGGTTGTGGGGAAAGAGTAACCCTCCTCCACTGCTGATGGGAGTGTAGACTGGTAAAACCACTGTGGAAATCAGTACGGAGATACCTCAAAGAACTAGGACTGGAAGTCTCATTTGACCCAGCTATTTCCCTGCTGGTTATCTTCCCCAAAGAATTTCAAAAATCATACCACTGTGATATATGTGCACCCATGTTCATAGCAGCACAGTTTGTAATAGCTAAAACTTGGAAACAGCCCAAATGCCCATCAACTGGAGACTGGATAAAGAAAATGTGGGGTTTTAAAAATAAAATGGCGTACTACTCAGCCATGAAAAATGAGAAATTAGAGACATTTATTGCTAAATGGATGCACATTGAGGTGATACTCTTAAGTGAAACAAATAGGACACACAAGTGTAAATACCAAATAGTTTCTCTAATGTGAGAAACTGAAAGTATAAATAAGGACTAAAAGGTATAATAGATAATATGAAATAGGAAGAAAAAGGGCAAAGAGGAAGGGGAAGTGGGAGGGGTAGGGGAAAGGAAAGAAGGGAATGGAATTAATATGAGAAAATGAAAAAAAGGAAACAAAGTCTTTGTAAATAGGGAGGGATGGAGGGGTTGAAGGGAGGGCAGAGGAAGGCAGGGGAAGAAGTACCAAGAGAGATTACGTAAAGGTGCAAATTTTCAATGATGAATGTCATTACACTGTACACCTAAAATGTACAAATAAAAGCATATACAGTTTTAAAAAAAGACTTTATGAACAAAACCTCAGTAGCATGGGAACTAGCACAGAGAATCTACAACTGGGATCTCATCTTATTAAAAAGCTTCTGCACTGCAAGAGAAACCACCAACAGAGCTAAGAGACAACCTATATTGTGGGAAAAAAATTTTAGCAGCTGTACCTTAGAGAAAGGTCTACTATCTAGAATATATAAAGAATTGAAAAAAATCAGAGCCCCCAAATTCAAAGGCCCAATTCAAAAATGGGCATCTGAAATGAACAGACATTTCTCAGACAAAGAAGTAAAAGCAGCAAATAAATATGTGAAAAAAATGTTCAACATCACTGGTCATTCAAGAGATGCAGGTGAAAACAACACTGAGATTCCACCTCACACTTGATTGAATGGGTGCTATCAAGAAATCAACCAATAAAAAATGCTGGTGGGGGTGTGGGGAGAAAGGAACCCTTCTCTATTGTTGGTGGGAGTGCAGACTGGTGCAACCACTGTGGAAATCAGTATGGAGATTCCTCAAAGAACTAGGGCTAGAGGTACCATTTGACCCAGATATTCTCCTGCTGGGTATTTTCCCCAAAGAATTGAAAGAATCATACCACCGTGATATATGTGCACCCATGTTTATAGTGGCACAGTTTGTAATAGCTAAAGCTTGGCAAAAGCCCAAGTGCCCATCAACTGGAAACTGGATAAAGATGTAGTTTTTTTTATAAAATGGAGTACTACTGAGGCATAAAGAATGAGAAACTAGTCATTTATAGCTAAATGGATGCACACTGAGGTGATACTTTTAAGTGAAATAAATAGGATCCACATGTGTAAATATGAAATAGTTTCTCTAGTGTGAGAAACTGAAAGTGTAAATATGGATTAAAATGATTAAAATGAATAATTGATAATTTGAAATATTAAAAGGTCCAAAGGCGTAGGGGTGGTGGGAGCTGAAGGGAAAGGAAAAATTATGAGAAAAGAATAAAAATGGAAACAAAATCTATGTAAATAGGGAAGGGTGGAGGGGGTGAAGGGCACACAGGTAATGGGGAAAAACGTAAGGACCAAGATTCATCATGTATAGGTATAAGCACCCAATGATAAATGTAAATGTATTGTATACCTAAAATGTACCAATAAAAGAATTAAAAAAAAAAAAAGAGATCATACACAATGATCAATTTGATTTCATCCCAGGTGTGCATATATGTAAGTATGTATATCAATAATGTAAATCAATAAATGTAATATACCACATAAAAAGAATCTAGGACCAAAATCACATAATCATCTCAATAGATGTACCAAAAGACTTTTTGCTAAAACTCAACATTAATTCAGTATTAAAAGCCTTGAAGAAACTAGGTACAGAGGGATATTATCTCAGTATAATAAAAGGTACATATGACAAACCTTCAGCCAACATCATACTGAAAAGGGAAATACTAAAAGGATTTCCCCTAAAATCAAGACATCTAGTCTCACAGTCCTGTTCAATATATATTGGAAATATTCGCCAGAGCAACTAGACAAGAGAAAAAATAATAAACAGAAAAAGAAGTGAAATTAGTCCTATTTGCAGATGATATGATTCTTAGCTTAGACAACCGTAAAAACTCCACCAAAAGACTTTTGGATCTGATAAACAAATTTAGCAAAGCAACAGGACACAAAATCAACATACAAAAATCAATAGTTTTTCTACAAACTTACAATGAATCTACTGAGAAAGCAGGAAAGAAATTCCATTTTTACTAGCTTCAAAACAAAAAGACTAGGACCAAGTGTAACCCAGGAGGTGAAACGGTGCTAAATGAAAATAACAGCACACTGAAGAAAGAAACTGAAGAAGGCACTAGAAGATGGGAAGACCTCCCATGTTCATGGATCAGCAGTATAAATATTGTTAAAATGGTCACATTACTGTTAGCAATCTCCAGGTTCAGTACAATACTCATTAAATATCAATGGCATTCTTCACAGAACCTGAAGAAACAATCCTACAATTTATATAGAAGAACTATTGGCCCAGAATGACTGAAGCAATACTGAGCATTTTTCTGAGCATCTTCTGAGCAATGCTGGAGGTATTATACTACCTTTTTCAAAATATATACAAAGTCACAGTAATAAAAACTGCACAATGCCGACATAAAAATAAACTAGTGAATAGAATACAGGACACTGACACAGACCCATACAAGTACATCCATCTGCTTCTTCTCAAAGGGGCCAAAAATATATTTTGGAAATAAGAAAACCTTTTTAACAAACAGTGCTTAGAAAACAGATATCGGTATCTAAAAGATTGAAACTACATCTGTATCTCTCACCCTATACAACATTAATTTAAAGTGTATCAAATGTCTAAACAGAAGACCTGCTGGTAGGAATATAAGGAAACCAGCTCAATATAACAAAGGTCATATATATGAGAATATCACAAAAAAAACAGTATACTCAGCAGTGAAAAACTGTTTTTTCCTAAGATCTAAAATAAGACAAGGATTTCACTTTTGTTTGTTTTTCGTTTTCTTTTTCTTTTTTCAGCCACAGGCTCTCACTATGTAGTTCAGGTTGGACTTGAACTTTTGACTATCTTCCTGCCTCAGCCTCCAAAGTGCTGGTATTACAAATTTGCACCACCACACCTGACTCAAAGATTTCACTTTTACTGTTTCTAGAAAGTCCTAGCCAGAGTAACTGGGCAATAAACAGAAATAAAAGACATCCAAACTGAAAACCAAAAAGTAACAATACCTTTGTAGAGATGGTCTAATTATGTACATGGAAAACTCCAAGATCATACACACATATAAATACACACACACATACACAATCTGTTAGAACTAATAGATAAAACAAAGTTGCAGAATACAAAATAGACACATAACATTTAGTTACATCTACTATACTTAAAAATGAACAATTGAAACAAAAAATGAAAACAATTCCATTCACAATGCCATCAAACAGAATCATATACTCAGGAAAAAACTTAATCAATGCGGCAAAATGGTAAGCCAGTGGTTCTGAAATATCAGCATGCATCAGGATTGCATGGAGGGTTATTAAACACAGGACGGCTGCCCCATATCGGTCATACCTCTGGGACAAAATGCCTGACCCTGCAACTTAAAGAAGGAAAGTTTATTTGGCTCAATTTCATAGACTTTAGTCCATGAGCTGCTGGCTCCAAGACAGGAAGACTATGGCAGAAGGCTGTGGCGGACAAAGCTGCTCACTTCACTGGTGGCCAAGGATTCAGTCACATGGGAAGAGTGCCAGATAAGGAGGACCAGGCAGCAGTGGAGTTCTCAAGGGCACACTCCCATGGCCCACTTCCTCCGGCTCGCTGCAACCCCAAATAGCCATTCAGCTAGGAGCTCATGGACAGTTTAAACCTCACAACTCAGTCACCTCTCGCCATCTCTTCATCCATTCAAGTTGACGATCTCAGTTAATAGGCACAGATCCCACCCCAGAGTTTCAGTCAGTAGTGCCGAGGTGGGACCTGAGAAGCTGCACCACTATCAACTTCCCAGCAATTCTGAAGCTGCCCACCTTGCATTCGCACTGTGTGAACCATACACTTTGATAATTAGATTATTCCAGTACTCTTGGCTGTGGGATCCAGATGCAGTCCTTTGTCCTAGAGATGGCAGTTAGCTTAATAGCAGCCTTAAAACTCTGTCTTCTTCAGAGGCAGGGAGCTTGGATCTTTCGATCATAAAATCATTTAAGGAAGCAATTCATATTAGGTCCATTCATGTATTTCAAACATTTTTTTTCACTACAACTCACAAAAAGCAAGAGAATTTTCATTACTGTATAATTACACACATATTGCTAAAATAAAAACTTCACAAAGTAATACTTATCCTTTCTGTCTGTGAGGCACTATGATCCATTTTTAAATACTGTATGACACTCACTAGTTTTTATGACTCACTGAAGGATTACAACTAACAGTTTGAAAACTACTGTATTAGGGGCTGGGCAGAGAAGGAATAGTCCAATTGACGATATGTGAGTATTTGTGCAATGAAGAAAAGGCATAATCAGAAAAGTAGTTAATTTATCAAAGAGAACGGGTCAAGCCAACTTCTACATCAGCTGAACTTACAAATGTAAGACAGTACAGACCACCTTTTCCTGAATTTGCCAATCTCATAGATCATTAATTGTTCTGGTTAAAACCTTCTTAAATGGGCTTTGAGGAACATAAAATATTATGTACAATCTAATATGATATCCATGAGTGTATTTTAATCCAATGTAAAATTATATATTAATAGAATAGAATCCATTAAAATCTATACCTTTGTATTCAGAGTTTCCAGATTAATTCAGTGGCCTCTAAAATAAATCAAAAACATTTAATTGAGCTATCTTCCACACATAAACAGAGTATGTGTCTTTGAATGTATAATTGGGTCACTTGGGCACATGTTAGATTGGTGACACCTTTTTCTGAGTGTACTGGCGGTATGTGGGTGGTGAGAGCTGACACTAGCTTAATAATCCAAACACACTTTATAGTAAAATGAAAATAAGTGGTGAAATTGCCATTGTGGGGAGAATTTAATTATCAGGGAAGTCAGTTCCCTTATGAAATGACTTGGGATAAAAAAAATACATAATTGAAGATGCCAAGCAATATGCACTAAAATAAATAAAAAATACCACATTTGCAGAAAAACAAGTGAGGGCAGCTTAAAAGATTCTCTTTAGCTACTGCGGAGTGAATGATCTATCCATGTCGTGTCAGATACAGCTTTTATTGAGTTTTACTGCCAAGGTAATTGTGGCCTGCATAGCAGAATGTCTTTCAGTTAACCAATTTGGTCATAATGAAAAAGTACACAGGGAGAAAAGCCAGAACCTGAAAGGCTAATACAAAATGGCAGCTTAACAAGAGAAAACTTGGGAGTGGTATTAGCCACTTGTAGTGTTTTCTTTACTAAATTAGGAGTACTCATTCCTTATGTTTACGACTTCCTTTTCCCAGCCCTCCACTATGAAATATTGCTCCAAAAAGCCTTGAATCACTGAAAAGTCGGACTGAAGGTATGATGGCTTTGAAAGGGTCAAAGTAGTTCTCAATGGTCCACTTAAGTAGAACTCATTAGTCTGATTTCCTTTCTCAGTGGCCAGTCCAGCCCTCATCCCCTGGGCAGAACTGTTCTCCAGCCTGGGTAGAAGAAAAATGAGAAAGGACATGGATCCTTAAAAGGGCTAAGTCAAAGAATCTGAAGGCGAGGAGGTGAGGATCAGATCTGGAAACCCAGGGTATGGATGAAAGGTGATGACGTTCAAGGAACAGCTTATGACTGTAAGAAGGATTCTGTGCGTTCACACTAATGGGACCAGTGTAGAGCCACCCCCCACTTGCGGCTGGGTCTGACAATGCAGAACTGTGGTCCTACTAACTGACTGATCTGGCACTCCAGGCTGAGGATGGCTACAGTAGCAGTGAGAAAATGATACCCAAACCTCTGTAATCTAGCTGGCTGGGTACTTTTCATTGCCAATCATCATTTTATCATACAACAAGAGTCCTTCTCAAGTTTTTAAGATATCAGCTCACTTGGGCATGTTATTTACATGCAGATTCTGATTTAGTGGGTCTGGAGTAAAGTCTTAGATTATGCCTTCTTCCCAGGATATCCTGATGCAAAGTTACTCAGTTCATGGTGGCCAGGAAGCAGACCAAAGGAAAAGTGCCTGAAAGGACCAGAGACCAAATATAGGCTCCAAGGTCACATTTCCATGGCCCACCCAGAGACACTCAGAAGTGTGCTTTACTAATCTGCTAGGTGGCTCTTAATCCAGTCAAATTGACAATCATAAGCTCCCTAAAGAGATTAGGCTATTAAATACCAAAGACCAAACTTATAAGGGTAGAAACTAGGATAAAGCATAGCAATAGATGGAAGGGAAAGAGGGGAAAGGAGTAACATTTAAAGTCTACCTTGGACCAGATATTATACTGTGCTAGAAGTCCACACACTGACTAAAGCCTGCTGAACTGCAGAGAATAACAATCCAAGGAAGTGTATTATTAAGTCTTATTACTTAATATATGGAAATTTGGTCAGGATATTGCAATTAGTAAGGATTGAAATATGCCTTCAAATCAGCCCTAGCTAAGTAGTTTCAACCCTTCTTACAAACAGGAAGTGCCTGGAGAACTTTAAAAACAATAATTCCTCCACTTGATCCCTTGCCCAGTTAGATCCCACCTCAGGTGACAGAGCTTTAGCACTGGCATTTTCTAAAAATTTCCCAGATGATTTTCTGGGCAGCCATGGGCAAGCACCATTGCTTCTGTATCAGTCCATACAAGGTTCTCTTGCACACCAGATTGTATAAACTGTAAAAATTTTATTTTAACATAAGCCTTCCCTCAGAGCATAATGTACAATGGGAGGATTAGGCCAAAAAGCCCCCTCTGTCATTAAGGAATTGAAGACAGTATACCTGTATAATGTGGTATTGCTGCGTGTCAATCAGGGTTCAAACAAAATGGCTATGTTTGTAAGTGGATTTATGATAATGAGAGAAGATTGCTTACAGGAGATGGCTATTGAACTCAGAAAGAAATAATACAACATGAAACTGATGACAAGGCAGAGAGTTTGATGAGGCCTATTCGTTTATCCCTTCTTGCTGTTGTCTGTATTGCAGACAAATCTAGTAAATCCAGTTCTAAGAGTCAGACTTGTCAAGCTCAGTGGTTTAGTGTGTTTCTCAGCACTTCTTTTCCAGGAGAAAGTAGGCTTTGCAAATTTCACTGCAGCTGGAAGAAAATTGTTTCCTCTCTTAGGACTTAACTGAGACATCAGATAGGGTATTACTTCTGGTTTCAGGATCCATTTGTTTAGACTCCCACTACCTTATCAGAGTGTTTCCAGGAAGACTCTTGACTTCCATTAGCATTAGATTTGAATAACTGTGAGGATCCACACAACTTCTTGAAATTGGAAGGAAATATGTGGGTGTATTGGGAAGGGCTGGATTGTCAAAAGGCCTGGCAATTTGGGAAATGTTAAAGGCTAAAGAATCAATGAATCTAATCAACAGACTAATTGATGGTTAGCAGCAACAAGCAGCTGACCCACAGCTGGCCATTCCTGCTGTTTTCTCTAGGTACAGCCCAAGGAATGCGGAGGCTTAAATTTTTTAATTATTGAGAAATTAGGACAATGCTTTGTAAAATAATTGCCCTGTTAAAGAGAATAAAGAATCTGCACATGTGTCTATTTCATAAATTGTTTCATCATGAGATTAAATGAGCCATGTAGATACCTCAGATAGGATGGCATGTGTATCAGAAACAACCACCCTTTTCTTAACACCTAACCTTTGTCCCCGTTTTAACTCTGAAACAGTTTAGCTGATTGTTTGGCATCCACATGCATATGTACTCAGAAGGAACAAATGTACATGGCCTCCATCCCTCTTTTGTCCCTAGAAGGACCCTCTTGGAGCCTTGCATCTTAAGTACAGAGGCATCCCCTCAAAACAGGACTGCTGACTAGCAGCAGGCAAATAACGGTTCTAATAATGAACCAGAATAAACATCCTCCCACCCTGTACCAAAAGCATGTGCTCTGTAAATCTTTCTGACCTTGGGTCTTGATCTTGGGAAACAGGGACTCACCTGCCCTGAAAACATATTGGGCTCATTTTCAGCCCCAGAGCACAGGACATGGGGAAACTGTCACAGGAAGTGGGGCACCTGTGGTTAATTGCTTTGTAGATTCACTTCTACATATGCTCAGAAAAACTAGGAAATCAATTTTAATTCCCACTAAGCAGTCTATCCTTTCTATTATTTTTCAGTGAAAGTGGAATAAGGAGTTTTATTGCCAAGGCACAAAATTATAATTCTTTTCCTTCCCCTAATTTCTCCCCGGTATTTTGTTTGAAATGTTCATGCATTTTAAAACCCCCTCGTGTAGTAGATACTGAGCACTTACTAGGAATCAGATTCTGACCCTGGTATTCTGCATAGGAAGAAAAAAAAATATCCCTGTACTCATGGAACATGGATTCTGCAGAGGTAGGTACATAAGGAGAAAAGGCAAATAAAAATGTAGACAGTTTTCAGTTGTGAGGAGAATAAATAAGGTAACAAAGGTAATGTGATACAGTAGGCAAATCACTTTAAATGGAATGATCAGGAATACAATGTCTGAAATAGTGACATTTGAACTTATAGACAAAACAGATATCCATACACCTGACCTGACCACCACAAAGAACATATGTAAAAACTCAGAAGCAGTTTAGCACGTGCAAAGTACCGACCATGCAAGGATATATACAACCTAGAAACAAGTTCTGATTTTATTCTAAGGAAGATGAGAAGTCGCATGCTTTTAGATAGAATGAAGATGATCTAGTTAACACTTTTAATTAAACCCTTATTTTGAGGTAATTGTAGATTCCTACGCAGTTCTAAGAAATAAAAGAGATAGAGCCTATTACTCCATATGCAGAGTTCCCTGATGATAACGTTTTGCAAAACCACAATACAATACCACACACCAGGGTATTGACATTGATATAATTCATCAAACTTATTCAGATTTCCCCAGTTTTATTTGCATTATTCTATAAAAATTTCATAAAGTTTATTGTGTCATTTTCAAAGAAAACTTGAACAGAAAATAAAATTTGCTTATGCCTCCTGCCTCTAACAGGCAGGCTACCCGGTATCAGCATTCTATGTCATAGTAATACATCTGTTGTACCAATCCACCTACACTGGCACATTTTTATCACCTAAAGTCTATAGTTCACACTGGTGTTATTTCTTGATGCATGTTCCATGGATTTTTAAAAATGCATTATGATATGTGTCCATCATTAGGAGAGCATGCAAAATAGTTTAACTGCTCTAAAAATCATCTGTGCTCCACCAGTTCACTCCTCCTTTCCCTCAGCTCCTAGCAACCACCCAGTCTTTTTGGTCTACAATTGTTTTTTCCACAATGACACATCGTTGACCCATATCAAATGTACATTTTCAAACTCACTTCTTGTACTTAGTAATATGCACATAAGAATCTTGCATGTCTTTTCATGACTTGATAGCTCATCTTTTAGTGCTGAATAATACATGGTCTAGATGTACCATGGTGTGCTTATTCATGCACCTCCTGAAGGACAATCTAGTTGCTGCTGGTTTGTGGAAGACATGAATAAAGCTGCTATAAATACCCATTGGTAAGTTTCTGTGTGGATATAAACTTTATCTCCTTTGGGTAAACACCAAAGAGCACAACTGTTGAATTTTTTTTTTACAGAAAATCTATTTGATATTTATTAAAATTAGTTTCCTCAGCTATGGTTTGGCATTATACAAACCCTCTTAATGATACAGTAGGGTTAAATAGATTTTTTACAAAATGAAACGTGATACCCTTGTCTCTAAATATTTTAATTGCCATAAATTTGCTTAAAAACACACATTAAACATGTTTCACACTCTAAACTTTCTATAATCTCAACACCACAAAATACATATACTATACAGATGTAGAAAAATCTAGTTAATATATAATACTTTGCTCATCGTTAACAGCTTTATTATGTGAATGCACATACTGTACTGACTTAGAAATTCTAGCTGTTGGGCCCCAAAGTACCTCTGTGATAAAAATCACAGTATATAATTGAAATTTTGGTTGAAAATTTCAGATGCCTAAATATTTTGGATAAAAGAAATAAAACAAAGATTTACATCATGTACAAAACAAAGGCATTCTATTAGTCACTAATCACACCTTTCTGCACCATCAACAGGCTTATAACTTATCAACAGCGTTACCTCCCTTCCAAAACCCTCTCTATCAATTATTTACCAAATAATTTTCGAATAACATAAAAGGATTTTCAATAAGTATGTAAGCATTCCCATCTGCCATATACAAACTTTCTTAAAATCATCCAAAACAGAGGCTAGATACAGTATCTTCCTAACTGTGCTTACCAACTCCACACCTGGCCCTCGAGGTGGTATGCAGACAATTGGGCCAGCTCTCACAACTGCTGAATCTTACTTCAAAGTGTGTTTAGCTTTGGAAAAACTCTTCTAAACTGTCTCTTAAGTGACTATAACATTTTGCATTCCCACCACCAGTTGGGCACTAGCATTTGGTGTTGTTATGTCTAAGGTTTCGGCCATTCTAATAGCCTTGGGGGGCGCTATCGCATTGTTGTTCTAATTTTCAACTCCCTGATGACATATGACAGTGAGCATCTTTTCATATGTCACCTGTGTATCTTCTTCAGCAAGGTGTCCAGTAGGTCTTTTGCGCATCTTTTAATTGGGCTGATCATTCTCTTATTGTTAGGTTTCATGAATTCCTTGTATATTTTAGGTAATGGTCCCTTACCAGGAAGTCCTTTGCAAATATTTTATCCCAGTCTGGCTTGAGTTTAATGCAAGTTTATCATGTATATAAGCTGGTGTATCTACTGACAAGAAGTTCCACCACCACAGCGACCCTTCACAAATGTCCTTTTGCAATCACTCTCATTTCTCTCTTGCTTCTTTCCTTTGCAATCATTAATCTGTTCATTAATGTAAGTTTTCATTACAAAAATGTTTTATAAATGGAATTGTGGGGTACATAATATTAGATGTTGTCCATTTCATTCAGTATAATTTCCCGGAGAGTCACTCAAATCATAGTGTGTACCAGTTCTTTCTTTTGTATTGCTAAGTAGTATAGTATCATGTGGCCACCCTGAAGTTTAACCATTCAGCCACTGAAGGGCAGCTGAGTTGCTTCCAGTCTTTGGATATTACAAGTAAAACTGCTGTAAATATTTATGTACAGGTCTTTGCATGAACATAAGTTCTCACTTCCCTGGAATAAATATGCAAGACTTCAATATCTGGGTCATATAGGAATGGCACTCTTACTTTTACAAGGAACTGCTAAATTGTTTTGTAGCATGGTTATACATACCACTTTAGATTCCTGCCAGCAATGTATGAATGCTTTATTTTCTCCAAATCGCCCCCAGCATCTGGCATTGCCACCACTTTAAGTTTTGGTCATGTTCATAGGCTATAGTAATAAATAGTCACTGTGGTTTTATTTCCTTAATAGCTAATGCTATCAAACATATTTTGTAGTTAAAGGCTTTCTGTAAGTCATGTTTAATCAATGTCTGTTCATGTATTGTGCCCATTTTCTACTTGGACTTTTATTTGAGTTTTGAGAGTTCTTCATATATTTTAGATACAAATTATTTGCCAGATCTGTGGTTTGCAAATATTTTTTATACTCTTAACCTTTTTATCTTCTTCATTCAGTCTTTTGTAGAACAAAAGTTCTTAATTTTAGTAGGATCAAATATATCAACATTTATCATGCTTTTGTTGTTAAATCTAAAAAGAGTTTATCTACTTTACCAGTCTCTATCTTTGAATTAATGTGTTTATATCATTTACATTTCAGGTAATTATTCATACATTAGAGCATATGTCTCCCATTTTGTTAGTTTTTTTTCATTTATTTCCTCTGTTTCTTATTCTTACATTTCTCTTTCATGTCTTCCTGTAGGTGATTAAACAATTTTTAGAACTCTTTTTTTTTTCATTAATTTTATTGGTACACTCTAGGTATACAATATGCTGACATTCATTATTGGGAATTTGTACCTTTACATAATATATCTTGGTTCTTATTTAATAAGGATCAAAATGTGTAATAGATAATGTAAAATAGGAAGAAAAGGTCTAAAGGGGAAGGAGAAGTGGGAGTGGTATGGGAAAGGAAAGAAGGGAAAAGAATAAATATGAGAAAAGGAAAAAATGGAAACAAAGTCTTTGTAAATAGGGAAGGGTGGAGGGGTTGAAGGGAGGGCAGGGGAATGGGGAAAAAATAAGAACTAAGATGTATATTTAAAACTCTTAATAGTATTTTGTTGTGTATAATACTATTTTGAGTGTATTTTGGTGTAGCTTATTAGTGATTGTCTTACATTTTTAAAGAGTCATAGGCTATGTATAAAATAGTTTTGAAGGTAGAAATATTAGCAAAAGAGGTCAATGGGATGGCTATTGAGGTTATTGTGTAAGTTTAAAGTGGTGACTTTAAGTGTTGCCATTGGTTCAAGTCTTTTTAGAAACAGACACAAGAAATTCTCAAATAAAATATGCTAGTCTACTGTCAGTACTGCCTGAGCCCTCAACTGAGGTCCAGGACTCACAACACTGCTAATATTATCACAAATACAGCATGGAGACTCCCTTATTTAAGAATTGAAACACTTATCTTGCAAAAGATCTTCCCTGATATCTGGTCATCTTTCAGCTACCACATTCTTCTCTCAATTTTATCTCACTCAAGCATTGTGAAAGAACTATCCCATCTCTACTGTTATCTTCCACTGACAGTTCCTATCACTAATTTACTGCAAACTCTATTTTATCTTTGCTGTCCCTTGAAACTATTACATGATTACCAATAAGTTCTATGCATTGGGATTTAATGTGCACTCAATCCTTATTTTACTATATATTTCTACATCATTTGATAATGTTGAATACTTTCACTTTCTGGAAAGCTTAACTTCCCTTTCCTTAGTTTTCACCACTGTATACTTCTGATTTTCTTTGGCTTGTAAGTTTCCTGTACACACCACTCTTCCACGGCCTGAATCCCAATTATAGATGGAAGCTGTGTTTTCTCTTTTCACATATTCCCTTGGTGGCCTCGCCCATTCCTCTGTTACCATTCATATGGAGAAGCCAAATCTATATGCTCACCTATGTCAGTCAGTTCATCCATTTTTTAATCATTGTAATAAAATATAGGTAAATTATAAAGAAAAAGGGTTTATTTAACTCAGATTTTGTAGACTGGAAGTCTAAACAGATTGAGTCTGGTTCTGCTGAGGGGCCCCCTGGTTATATCACATCTTGGTGAATAGCACCATGGTGGGATCATGTAGAAGAGAGATCATATGACTAAACAGGAGGTCAAAGAGAGCAAAGAGGGGCCAGTGTTCTCCTTTAATAACCACTCCTCTCATGGGAAGTAACTGGATCTGTGAGAACTAGTTAATCTTTTTCAAGGTCCCTAGTGACCTTCCACCCTCTATCATAAAGGTCCCACTGCCTCTTAAGGTCGCCACGTTCGGGAACCAAGCCTCCAACACATGAACCCTTCAGGGACAAACCACATGCAAACCACAGCATTACCCCTAAACTTTCACCTAAATTATTCAACTATCTCCAGGACGTGTCTACTGAAACTTCCACAGGCCTCTCGGACTCATCAATATTCCCCAAATCATTCCTCTTTCAGTTTCCCTTCTTGGTGCATAGTACTTCTACCCACTCAGGTGATGAAACAAGTAATCTAAGAATTATCTTAAATGCTTTGTTCCTCCTCACCATTCCCGCCCCTCCCACATAATACATGTTCACTCTAACCTCCGTCTCGTTGCCATCTTAACCATCACTGTTGAATCTGTTCACTTTACTCCATCCCCCACCATCACCACCCTGGCTCAAGCCACCTTCATCTTCCCTTTTATTACTTTAGTAGCCTCCTAACTGACCTTCTTGTCATGCTGTTTCTTCTGTAGTCTCCACAGTGCAGCCATATTTCTAAAGCTCTACCTCTATCATGATGAAAAAGCACCCTTCTTTTCTGGGACTGAGGGGTTTCTGGGAACACAAGACTTTCTGGGTCAGAACTGGAATAGTCCCAGAGATACCAAGGCAGTCAGTTATTTTGGCTTGATTAGCCCTTTCATATCCTCTGTCCATAAGATAACAGGCTCACCTACTGATACGGATTTGAATGCCTGATCACTCCATTTCTATCAGTTATTCTTTGTCCAAACTCAGATATTTCTTATTATTTGTCTAAACCAGTGATAGTAAATCTTTTAGAACTTTCAATGATAACAAACAGCCTGTTGGGGCACATATGCCAAAGGTTCACCACAACTGGAAACCTTACTCAGGTTCTTCTTAGTCAGCATATAAAGATCCCTTCTGTATTAGATGCTTGTACATGCCCACCTCTTGATAAAATATTATTTTTCATCTTTTTCACTTGGTATAGTCTTTCTTATCTTTTATTTTGTCACTTTAACCTGGAAGTTTCCCATGATTCCTAGGACTGGATTGCCAGGCTGTTTCATTTGCTCATATAATCCCAATTTCTCCATTACAAAGCATATACATTTATAATTGCTTGTTCATCTGTCTGTTACTCCTATTACACTATAAAATCCTTGAGAATAGGAACTATATCTTACTTTTTCCTGGGTATTCAACCTATCATGGAGTATCTAGGACCTAGTAGACCCACAAAGTATTTATTAGTTGACTGAATATCTTTTAGGAGATTTTATTGGAATTGAGTTATAAGAAAAAAAACCAATTGGTATGTTTAGTATAAGAGTGTTCTATATTCTCTTCCAGGATTTTCAAAATGCTGTTTCTAGTCACTTATAAACCAAAGAGAAAGAATATTACTGTAGAAATGATTCGGGACATCAGGTCATTATTTCAGCTGAAAGGGGAATGTGGATTAATCTCTGCAGCATCCAAAATGAGCTCTAGGTTTGATGTCCCTGAGGTTTCAAAGGTAACAAACCCAAACCTCCTATTTTTATGCTCTAAGGAAATCTAACTGAACTCACAGCACTCGCGTAATTCCAAAACTGGCCCAAATAGCTGCTGCTGCTGAAACCTTTACGTGCAGATTTTAACCCAGAGGAAACATTTGTGGAAAGTGTGGATAAGGGCTTTCTGCACAGGATTCAGAACTTAACTGCTGACATGTAGCATGACAGCATGCTAACGGGATCAGTATTCCATGCTATAGTATTACAAAAACATAATGTGTGACGGCTTCCCAAGAAATCGAGCCATAGAACCAGCCTGCCTTTCTCTTTCTGTCAAAGGCATAAATGTCCAAATATCCTTTAAAGACAGAGTAGTGTGATTTTGCCTTCCCACAGTGACCTGCTACTTTGTCAATAATCTGGCTTTCATTTTTGTTAGGTGAAATTTTAGGGGATGATAATTTAATCTGTAAAAATATGAAAGGAAGGAACACTAGTGATGAGACTTAAAATAGTGAGCTTCTTGAATCTTCCAAGGAATGATTTTCACAAGAACCACAAGATGGCATTGTCTACTATGGGACTGTGTTCTGAACTCAGTGAGAACTGACAGCAGAGGATAGAGGCAGTGTTGTTGCACATGCCTCATTTTACTTGGAAAGTCTTGTACCTCCCTTCCACATGAGCCTTATTTGGTGTGTCACATGGCTGTAGTGAGCTCAGAGTTTCAAGGCAAGAGACTTGATAAAATGAGTCATGGGCAGTAATAAAGAAATAAAAAGCATAGCAAGTTTGGGTGAGAAGGAAGGTACTCTTCCCTGTCATGAGGCTAAATTTGAAGATTCTGCTTGCTTTTATACATCAAATCAATGGAGATTTAGACATGATCCATTTATAGTTCAAAAAAATTCAGATACTTATTTGAATCAAATCCCAAAGATGTTATTCTTTCCTTCTCATGTTATATGTTTATCTATATAGACAACTAAGTTTCCGCTATAGCATGTGTAGGATGGAATACTGCCTCTCATCTCCAGTTCTTAAACATTGGAACCCTACTGTCAAGCAAAAAAGAACAAAATCATATCAAATGCTTAGAAATTACATACACTGAACCTTGTACTTTACAAAATTTGCTCATTTTCATCCTCACCACAGCCCCCTGAATAGGGACATCAGGCTCACACCAAGATTAAGAAACTAGCCCAAGCTCATCAAGTGGTACCCTAAGATTTAACTTCATATCAGTTCTACCCTAAAGTCTGGGGGCTTTGCTCTATATCACACTGTCTTTAAATAGTAAGACACTGTGTAAGTAAGCAAACCTGAAACAAATACCTGGTTTCTCTCTCTAGCCTTAGTGTACCATCCATACAGGGATGACTGGCAACAAGCTGTAATGCCCACAGCATGCCTCTGCCACTGTTTTTTAACACTCTGGCTGAGATGCCCGGTCAATATAATACAGAGTCTGCCAAAAATGTATACATGCACTTCAGGAAAAGAAAAACTTCTATAAGTATTTTAATACTAAATTTATTGAGCCATCATGAAATTAATCCAAGTTACTGTTGGGCTGTACAACTACAAGAGGTGCTCAAAGTGGTGGTCATTAGCTTCTAGACATTTACTAGTACCAGGAACTGCTGCTTGGGTAACCTTGGTCATTGAGATTGCCACATACACATTTTCAATTTCTTCTCAAGGGGCAGCAGTGTAGTGGGATTTCTGTGATATAGGGTATCCTCTAGGGTCCCCCCTATGAGGGTAACACCATCTGTTGAAGGAAATCATACTATTTTTCTTTTCCTGAAGTATGTATACATTTTTTTTGGCAGACTCTATATAAAAGTAACTAGAGAAGTTTTCTTTTTATCTCAATGGGCCATAAATGCAGTGATATCCACCATGTAACACGGAGGAAACTATGTTCTTAAACCATTGCTTTTCAGTTTTTCCTGGGTAATGTGCATGCTTGGTGCCATTCAAGAAAGAATTTTCAGTTTGAGGCCTTAAAAATTAGTTTAAAATGTACATCTTTGTGTAAAAATCTGTAAGTAAAGGTAGCCAATCCCAAGTGCCTGACACAAAGATGCACAAGATAGAGTTCCTATCCTCAAAGGAGTCTGGAATCTAGAAAGACATGAAGCAATACATAATTCCACATATCCTGAGAAGTGTTGTGAAAGGGGTAGTCCATGGAAGCCAAGTGAACACAGGGAGAGTATTTATCCTATCCTGAGTGTTCAAAGAAAGCTTCATGGAGGATCTGATGGATCAGACCGGCCTTGAAGGATCAGTTAGAGGCCCATGCTAAACTGAAGTAAGCATTCACCTTACTTCATACTGCTCACTAGAAACCCACTTGGAGAGAAAGTTTTAGCAAGTCTCAGATACCAAGTATCCAATGCCGATTGGGAGAGTATGCTGGTCATTTTTTGTCCTCCACTTCCCTTAGGGCTGCCTCCCCCTTTCCAAGAGGCTAAGCTCTAAAGATAGCATTGTCTGGGCTCTGTTGCCCTTGGCATCATTTGGGGTTGGCCAATGTGGAAGCGGGAGATCTCACTAGCACCATAAGTAATATATTTATCACGAACACTCCTGGATTTGTTGCAGTTACGCTGGTCTCTGTGCCCTCCTAAGACTGTCAGTTGTGTTTGCGATGCTGGCCTTTGCTGTAGCTCTCAACTAGGCTCCAAGATCACTATGCTCACCCACTTCCTGTTAGTATTTGAGTCCCACAATACTCCTTGTTGGTTCTGTAACCCATCCACATCTTTCTAAACCATTCTTTCACTAAAAAACTTCTTGATGATTCCCAGACAAAAAAAAATGCCATGTATTTTCTATAGGATCCTGACTGGTAATGATGAGAGAAAAAGAAGAGTCTTAACTAACCCTAGATCCATGTTTGGCAGTATCACAATTCATAAGAGTTGCGTGGAAGCATATTTGCTGTGTAGTAGACTGAGTGACCTTTGGCAGAATCATTTTACACTGTTGAATTCCCTATGAAATATGATAGCATACTGGCAGCCCTGTCTATGGTTTGAGTTAGGTGAGATGCACTTCAGTTCAGCTAGTATTTCTTGAATTTCCAGTATGCACTAGCATTGGAGTGAAAGCCACATAGAAAAAAGTCATCTTTACTTAGGAAACTCATAGTCTAGATAAGAAAATAGATAAATAAATCATTGATCTAGTGAAGACATGCTGAGGAGCTAAAAGAGAAGTTTTCTCCATTCAATTTAGAAGGAGGTAGTACCATTTAGAATAGCCTAGTTTTGCTGTGGCAACAATTTAATCCTGAAAACTAACGTGCTTAACACAAGGAAGTTTATTTCTCCTTTATGTGACAGCCCATCTTGTTGGACAGCCATCTTGTAGCTAAGGCATTAGTAACATGTGGTTTTTAAGGTTCTGACTGAGAAATAGGACGGAAGCAACACGCTGATTTTCAATGGTATGGATCCCTAAATAACAAAGACACTTCTGTTCATAATCCCATTTTCTGCCTAAATAAATTCTTCCACAAGGGCTTATAGGGAACTTTCTAGAGGAGGTGAGACTTGAGCATGGCCTTAAAGAATAAAATGGAATGAAATTGATATGAAGAAAAGGGAGAGTATTCCAGCCAAAGAAAATGCTGTACTTAAGGGTAAGGTATAAGAAAGGTATGGCATATTTGGGGAATGCATAGATTGTGGCATAGGAAGAGCCCAAGAGGACACAAGAAATTGATGACAGGTGAATCCAGAGAGAGAAGCAGAGGTCAGGTGGACAAGGGGTATACTTACCATGCTTAGGATTTGGGGGTTTACCCTAAAGGATATAAGAAGACATTGTAAGATTTCAAAGGTAGAGAAAGTAACACAAATACTTACATTTTAAAACAATCCTTCTAGAAGTAAGGCTAAAACATATCAGATAGGAATGAACTGAAAAGATAATGGGCTGTGACATTAATCCAGACATAAATAAGAAGGGACATAGGAAAGCTAGTCATGATCTGGATGAAAAACATGATGGAGTTGGTGTTACCTCAAGTCAGAGTTCAAAGACTTTATAGCCTTGACAGGGAGCACAAGATGTCTAGGATGGTCTTCAGGTCTCTGACAAGCATTCCTGGATGGGACATGGGACACTCTCTCAGAGGCAGCAAGGTGTATAGAGGGGACATATCTGCACTCACCTGGAGATGTGAGGAGCACAGGACAGTTCTCCAGGTAGATTTGAACGGAACCAATTTCCCCTCCTTTCCCACTTACAGTTCTCAGAATGTGCTGAGAATGCAACATCCTTAAATCAAGAAGAAGTGGCCAGGATAGCCCTGACTCTGATCCAGTTCTTCCTGGAAGTGGATGTCTCCTAGTGTTTCAGCCCAGTGCTTCATGTTAAAGTGTGGAGCATGCTTTCCAGAATCCCTAAGCTGTGGTGCAGATGCGGCACATGCAGACAAGACTCCATCCACTCTGGGCCACTTCCTTGGGATTTGGGGGATAAGCTAGCCACGAATCCTAAGCTTCTGCTGTCCCTTGCTGCCTATATGTAGGCAGCAAATCGGCTTCATGTAATTTGCTCTATGCAAGTGTTCCATCTCACCATATTTTTGCAAGTGACAGAAATTGGCACAACTCTAAATGCAGTTAAGACATAAGCAAGGTGTTTAGAGTTTTCCTCTGCAACCGATACCAGGGCACAGTGTCTGATTTTGGGTCAAGACTTTGGTTGGGGCTACAGAAGAAGGAGTCTACATAGGTGGCCACTGATAACATGTAAAGAGAACCATGTCCAGGAAAAATGGATAAGAAAGCTCAGGATGCATATCTATGAAACATTAAAAAGAGAAAGCACTCCCAAATAGTGAGCTACAAAGGAGACCTTGATAAATGGTGATGCAGAAGGCAAAAGCAATCCTCCGAAGTAAAGGTCAGTGTGAGCTGGATCATGAGGGTAAAAGGAAACACTATCAAAGAACCAGCTGGTGAGTGGGAGACAGAGAACAAGGACAGGGTGCAAATTGCAAAAGAGGTCATCATAAATCAGGAAGACACATAGATAAGGCAGCAGATTTGAGAATTTCAGATGTATCAAATTAAAGAACAGTTGAGAATGCAATATTGAAAATATCTTGGTTAATAAACTTTTAAAAACCCCAGTTTATCAGTGTTCTCCCTTTTCCATACCAACCACATGAACTCAGATTCAATATTTTATAACCTGTGATGCACTATTTAAAGTACATTTAAGAGTTCCTGATTTGATAAATTTAGAGATTTTTTGGCAGCAAATCCACAAATTTCTATGTAACTTTTTTTTTTTTTTTGTACCAGGGATCGAACTTGGGACCTGGCACTTGCAAGGCAGGCGGTGGAACCACTGAGCTAAATCCCTGGCAGTAACATTTTTTAAATTGACGACTTAATTCATTTCAGACATAGCCCTAGTGCTTGTTTGTTACTTCACTTAATCCTATGAAGAAAGTATAATTATTCCAATTTGAAAAATTAAGAATCAAGCCGGGGATTTAGCTCAGTGGTTCCAGCGCCTGCCTTGCAAGCGCAAGGTCCCAAGTTTGATCCCCAGTACCAAAAAAAAAAAAAAAAAAAAAACATAAAAATTAAGAATCAAGGACTTAGGAAATGTTGTACCCCTAAATTGAACAGCTGGCAAAGAAGAGGCAAAGCTCATAGTTAGGTCTTCATAACCCTATAGTGTCAATAACTTGAAGGGTGAAGTCATCCTATCTCTAAGTCATCAAATAAGAACTACCCCAAGATCACAGATCTTTGAAAAATGACAGATGAACAAATTGAGAAACTTCTGAGTCTTTATACCTTCTTGTGTGCAAGTATTCTAGCTCATCAGACTTGTAGAAGTGATATAAAAACACTATTTTCTAAGATTTTCTCTTACCCTCTTCATCCAACCTTCCTGTTTGCTAACTCTTCTTCCTAGTAACTCATTAAGGGAATATTAAGATGAGTTAGAAAACTACATTCACTCCACCCATGGATCCTTATTGGACTTACTGTAAGTTGCAAGATGTATAGAAACCAGAGAACTGGGTGCCTACATAAGTGCTTCAAATGAACAACATTCCAAACTTCTCCCATTGGCTTCCCTATTTAAGAGGAGACTAAAAGAAGGGAGAAATTGTAGTCAAAGGGCTTAGAGTATGCAAGAAAACCAATGAAATGTATGATCAGATGATGAATAATTTTTTTAATAGAACATTATAAGAATAAAATGATTATATAATAGTAAAAAGCAAGATATTTAACTTCTGGTTACTGACAGACACAAGATCTGAGTAGGAAGGTGTCCTAGTCACTTTCTCCTTGATGGACATAATACCTAACACCTGAAATTTAAAGAAGGAGAGGATTACTTTGGTGCACCATTTTAGAACTTTCAATCTATTGTTTGCAGGCTCAAATACAGAAAAAGCATGATGGCCTGGGTGGAGGACAGTTGCACACATCATAGTGGTCAGGAGGCAGAGAGAGAAAGGAAGAACCTTCCAGGTCACACCCCCACTGACCCGATCAGGCCTCACCTCCTAAACATCATATCAGCTTTAGCACCCTCATAATCCAATTACCTTCCAAATACATGAGACCTTCGGGGCCATTTTAGATATAAAGCATCTAAGAAGGATAAGGGCATAAAGCAAGCACTTACGTTGTCCTTACCTTTGATAAAGAAATGCACATTTAATTCTGTATTTCACTTATGTGAAATCAATCTCTAATACACTGAGAATCAGAATACTGTGGATGTTGATCACCACAAAAAAATTAAGCCAGCTTCTATAAGAATTTAATCATATCAAAACAAACCAACAAAAATATGCAGAAAAATGAGAAAGTACCAAAATCAAAATGCATAAGATATGAAAGATAAATTGTCATTTGCTTAAATATTCTTATTACAAGAGATAATAAATACAAAATGGTCATCTTTCTTTATCATAAAATAATGATACACAGTATAGTAACTTATTATTCTCTTATTTGATAATGAAATTTTGTTTTTTCATAAAATAAAGTAATTTTTAAAAGACAAATATCTCTAAACCAAAACTGTACCATGCATGAGAAACACAAAACAAAATGAAACAGAATTGTTACTGGGGGAAAAAAATGGATCAGCAAAGATCTATAATACAAATATCTACAAAGTAAAAGGAAAGAAAAATTGATATTTTTAATATCCAAGGGGATAGAATTTGAGGGAAAATATTACATAGGATAAGAGACCATTTTAAATTGTCAAAATATGTAGTAGCACTAGTTACTACTATAAGTTACAACTATATTAGTATATAGCACATACCAACATTCCATAATGAATCAATTATTTTGACAAGCCCACCCTGGCTGAAATACAGAGAAACTGATAGAAACACAACTGTTAAGGGAGGCTCCACACAGCACTATTTGCTTGTATGATAGCTAGAGACTGCCAGTACTTATGAACTCCTGGACTTCCTGAGTGGACAGCTCCATCTCCTGACCTTCTGCTCTGCCTTGTCATCTTCATGCCAGCATGGCTTCTCCATCTTCCTGCAAGTGTAGGATGACAAGCTGGGAGATGTGGGAGGCCTGGGGAAAACCTATAAATGAGGAACGTGGGCCAGGCAGAGGGCACAAGTCCCATTCACAGGCACAGCCACTGCATGGCCCCACCCAACTTTCAACAAAGTCTACAAAGGGGTGTCACACTTCTTCAGTCTTTCAAGAGAAGCCAACAGCTCAGATTTTTATGTGTTGGGGGGGGTTCCAATGTTAGCTTAATTATAAACAAAATAAGACTCTTTTATATACTCATACATCTCTGGTTGAAGACCTCCTCTCCAGGTTCTCTCTCTATTGTGGAACCCTCAGCAAACTCTCTGGAATCTAACTGGCAATTTTAAATGCTCTTGAATGAATTATTGCATAGAGGAATTGAAATTATCTCAGCCTTCAAGGATTTTTAGTCCTGTTAAGAAGATAATTAATGGCCACCAGGACAGGGTGAGGAGGACCCCCGGGTAACCCCACCAGCTGACAGGCTGAACGGAGCCGGGTGGGGCCAAGTGGGGCCGAGCAGTTGCAGGCTGACCAGGACTTCCTTGCTCCAGCTTGCTCCACTACCTTGCCACCAGGAGAGGGTGAGGAGGACTGCCCCGGGCAGTCCCACCAGCTGACGGCTTGGCCACGCGGGTGCCTCCAACAACACCCCCCCAACACCCCCCACCCCCCACCCCCGCCGCCGCGGCCTCTGGCCTTTTGGCTATGCAGCTACTTGGTTACACACTGCAGAGGCACAGGGGGACATAAAAGCCATTGTTCTGAGCGCCAGAAGTGAACAACAGAGAGAGCGCCTGTCTCAGGCTCCCTGATGAAAACAAGCCCACTGGGAAAGTGAAGGGAATCTCTGCAATAAAGGCACACCAGAACACTGTGATTGGTAAGTTGGAGGGATCATCAGCTCCCATCGGAAACTGGACTTTCTTCAGGGGAAAAGCAGCTGAAACCTGCAGTAGAAACTTGCAGAGTGCAACCCAGCAGGAGGACAGGGAGCTCAACTTGGGACTTGCAACAAGAAATCTGCCTGAATCCCATGGGTCTGGGACTAGCTCACTGAGACTCATTGACTTATAACTGTACACTGCTGCCCACATTGCCTATTGTGACAGCAGAGACATACCCTGAAGGAGGCCCTTTATTTTTTAAAGGTGATAGATTAATAACTACCACAAATTGTCATTCTCTAAGAGGTATTTGATGCTATGGTGTTGCTGATTGTATGACTTGGGCTAAGGTGTGGTTGATCTAAACAGTTTTCCTTCCTGGTATAATGAAAATGAGATAGCCTCAGAGTCATTAGAGACTCGAAACCTATAGACCAGCTATATCTGGAAGACACCTCTGAGAAGCAATCATTCCACAAGGGTTTTACGTACATCAACAAAGATACTTACAACAAACAACTTCAAAATATCACCCCGTGAACTAAACCGAGGACAGTACCAAAAACAAAAATGAGAAGGCATTTAAGCAGGTCACAAACCCAGACTTCCACCCCACAAAAGGCAATTTCTGGAGGAAACGAGGAGGAAAAGTCTGATAATCAACCACCTGGACACCCTGAACTGATAGCACAGGAAGTAGCAAAACAGATGAATGAGGCTCTAGAAAAATTCAAAGCAGAAATAATTTCCCAGATAACTACAGAGATGGTGAGCAGAGTAAAAGACATGATTAGAAGCTCTAGAACAGAAACTGATAGAAAAAATAGATGAGCTCAGAAACATGCTGGAAGCTAGGAATGCCCAGCATAAGAAAGAAATGGAATCCATGAAACAGATTAAAACAGATATTCAGGAGATTAAAAACTCCACTGAAAGCATGCAGAGCAGATTAAGGGAATCTGAAGATAGAATATCAGATATAGAAGTCAGGATTGCAGTGAAGGATCATGAAAACAGAGATTTCTTAAAAATGGTAAAGGATCATGAGAAATCAATTCAACAGCTGCTAGATGATGCAAAGAATAACATAAGACTGATAGGAGTCCATGAAAAAACAGGAGAAAGTACAATTGACATTAAAAAAAAAAAACTGTTCACAGAAGTAATAGTAGAAAAGTTCCCAGACAGAGGTGGAGAATTGGACATACAGATAAGTGAGGCAAATAGAACTCCACCCAGCCACAATCAAAAAAAATCTACACCTAGACATATAATAGTCAAGATCACAGAAACCCAATAGAAGAACAAAATCCTACAGGCAGTTAGAGAAAAGAAACAAATCACCTATAAAAGGAAAGCCCATCAGAATCACAGCAGACTTCTCAACACAAACCCTCAAATCAAGGAGAACCTGGAGTGAAGTATTTCAAACCCTAAAAGAAAATAACTTCCAACCTAGACTGTTGTGTTCTCCAAAATTATCTTTCAAACTTGATGGGGAAATTTGATACTTCCATGACAAAGAACACCTGAAAAATTTCATGAACACCAAAACAGCACTACAAACAATTCTAAGCAATATCCTAGAAAAAGGCAACGAAGGTCACAACTCCACAAAGGAAGCCACAGACAAGGTAAGAAACTAAAGGGAAAGGGGGAAAAAGAAATAAGAGCCAACAACAGTAAAACATCATGACAAGGATGAGTCAATATTATCAATTATAACTGTCAATGTTAATGGCCTCAATTCACCAATCAAAAGAAATAGACTGATAAAATAGATAAAGAAGCAAAATCCAACAATATGCTGTATACAAGAAACACACCTAACTCAAAAGGAAATTCATAGACTGAAAGTAAAAGGATGGAAAACTGTTCTTCACGTGACAGGAACCCAGAAAAAAGCAGGTGTAGCGATCTTATTTGCAGACAAAGTAGATTTCAAACCAAAACTAATTAAGAGAGACAAAGACGGTCACTGCATCCTTGTGAAGGGAAGAATCCAAGAGGAAGAGATGACAATCCTAAATATATATGCACCAAATACGTATGCCCCCAACTATACAAAACAAATATTAATGGACATGAAAAACCAAATGAGCACTAATACAGTTGTAGTGGGGGACCTCAATACCCCACTATCATAAATAGACAGATCATCTAGACAAAAAATTAACAACAAAATTCTAGAACTGAACCAATCTATTGAACAAATGGACTTAATAGATATTTACAGAGTGTTCCACCCCATAAAATCAGAATACACATTCTTTTCAGCTGCACACGGGTCATTCTCCAAAATAGGCCACATGCTAGCTCATAGGACATTTCTAAGTCAATGTAAAAGAACTGAAATTATCCCCTCTATATTATCAGACCATAGTGCAATAAAATTGGAGATCAATAACATGAGAAACTCCACAACTCCCACAAACACCTGGAAATTGAATAACACCCTCCTGAACAACCAATGGGTTACAGAGGAAATTAAAGAAGAAATTAGACAGTTTCTACAAGTAAATGATAATCCCAGTACAACATACAGGAATCTATGGGACACAATGAAAGCTATTCTACGAGGGAAATTCATAGCAGTGAATGCCCATATTAGGAAAACAGAGAGAACTCAGATAAATAACCTAATGCAGAACCTCAAACTCCTAGAAAAAGAAGACAATAACAAACCCAAAGCCCACACAAGAGAGGAAATTATAAAGATCAGAGCAGAAATCAATTCAATGGAGACTAAGACAACAATACAAAAAATTAATGAATCGAAGAGTTGGTTTTTTGAAAGAATAAAATCAATAAACCTTTAGCCAACCTTATCAAAAAAAGAAAGAAAAGACTCAAATCTATGCAATTAAGAACAAAAAAGGGGAAGTCACAAGAGAAACAGCAGAAATCCAGAGTATCATCAACACCTACTTTGAGAACCTATACTCTAATAAAATGGAAAACACAGAAGAAATGGACAGATTCCTAGATACATATGAATTGCCAAAGTTCAATGAAGAAGATATAGAAATTCTAAACACCCCAATTACAATAAGTGAAATTGAAAATGTAATTAAAAATTTACCAACAAAAAAAAGCCCAGCTCCTGATGGCTTCACTGCTGAATTCTACAAGACATTTAAAGAAGAACTATTGCCATTACTCTTTAAACTCATCAAGGAAATTGAAAGGGAAGCAAGGCTTCCAAACTCATTCCTGGAAGCAAGCGTGACTTTGATTCCAAAACCAGGGAAAGACCCAACCCAAAAAGAGAACTACAGGCCAATCTCCCTAATGAATATAAATGCAAAAATCCTCAATAAGATACTGGCAAACAGAATACAGAGGGTCATCAAGAAGATCATACACCCTGATCAAGTCGGATTTATCCCAGGGATTCAAGGATGGTTCAACATATGTAAATCAATAAATGTAATACACTATATTAACAGACTCAAGGACAAAAACCACATGATCATCTCAATAGATGCAGAAAAGTCATTCAAAAAAATCCAACACCCATTCATGATAAAAACTCTACAGAAAATTGGAATAAAAGGTCTTTATCTCAACCTGATTAAGGTTATCTATGAAAAACCGACAGCCAACATCATACTAAGTGGTCAAAAACTGAAAACTTTCACACTAAAATCAGAAACAAGACAAGGATGCCCACTATCACCACTCCTGTTCAATATCATTCTGGAAACATTAGCCACAGCAATTAGAAAAGAGAAAGAAATAAAAGGAATAAAGATAGGAAAGGAAGAAGTTAAACTCATTATTTGCTGATGATATAATACTTTACATAGAAGACCCAAAAAACTCTACCAAAAGACTTCTAGACTTAATTGACAGATTCAGTAGAGTAGCTGGATACAAAGTCAACACTCAAAAAACAATAGCCTTCTTATACACAAATAGCAGACTCATTGAGAGAGAAATTAGGGAAACAATTCCTTTTACAATAACATAAAAAAAATGAAATATCTAGGAGTCAATCTAACAAAGGAAGCAAAAGACCTCTACACTGAAAACTACAGCAACCTGAAAAAGGAGATTGAGCAGGATGTAAGAAAATCGAAGGACATCCCTTGTTCCTGGGTAGGAAGAAACATAAAATGGCCATACTTCAAAAACTGCTATATAGATTTAATGCAATGCCGATTGAAATTCCAACAATATACTTCACAGAGCTAGAGAAAACAATCCAAAAATTCATTTGGAACCAGAAGAGACCTAGAATAGCAAAAGAAATTCTGGACAACAGAGACATGGCTGAGAGTATCACAATCCCCAACTTGAAACTGTACTACAAAGGTACTGTGATAAAAACAGCATGGTACTGGCAAAGAAACAGATCCGAAGATCAGTGGAATAGATTAGAAGATGCAGAAACAACTCCAGACATACTTAGCCACCTCATCTTTGACAAAAGAGCCAACTACCCTCATTAGAGGAAAGATAGCCTATTTAATAAATGGTGTTGGAAAAACTGGATTTCAACCTGTCAGAGATTAAAACTAGACCCATACCTATCACCATGCACTAAACTAAGATCAAAGTGGATTAAAGATGTAAATATTAAGTCAGAAACACTAAACTCGCTGGAAGATAAGTTAGGTAGAACTCTTGATGACATTAGCATAGGAAAAGACTTTATGAACAAATCTTCAGTAGCATGGGAGCTAGCACAAAGAATCAACAACTGGGATCTCATCATATTGGAAAGCTTCTGCACTGCAAGAGAAACTACCAGCAGAGCTAAGAGACAACCTACAATGTAGGAAGAAATTTTTAGCAGCTGTACCTCAGACAAATGTCTACTATTGAGAATCTATAAAGAATTGAAAAAAAATCAGACCCCCCCAAATTCAAAGACCCAATTCAAAAATGGGCATCTGAAATGAACAGACATTTCTCAGACAAAGAAGTAAAAGCAGCAAATAAACATTTGAAAAAATGTTCAACATCACTGGTCATTCGAGAGATGCAGATGAAAGCAACACTGAGATTCCACCTCACCCCAGAAAGAATGGCTGCTATCAAGAAATCAACCAATAACAAATGCTGACAGGGTGTGGAAAGAAAGGAACCCTTCTCCATTGTTGGTGGGAGTGCAGACTGGTGCAACTACTATAGAAATCAGTGTGGAGATACCTCAAAGAACTAGGGCTGGAGGTCCCATTTGACCCAGCCATTCCCCTGCTGGGTATCTTCCCAAAAGAGTTAAAAGAATCATATCACAGCAATATATGTGCACCCACGTTTATAGCGGCACAGTTTGTAATAGCTAAAGCTTGGAAACAGCCCAAGTGCCCATCAACTGGAAACTGGATAAAGAAGATGTGGGTTTTTTTTTTTTTATAAAATGGAGTACTACTCAGCCATAAAGAATGAGAAGCTAGAGTCATTTATAGCTAAATGGATGCATATTGAGGCCATACTCTTAAGTGAAATAAATAGCACACATATGTGTAAATACCGAATAGTTTCTCTACTGTGAGAAACTGAGAGTGTAAATAAGGACTAAAAGGATTAATAAGTAATAATTGATTCTTTGAAATAGGAAAAGGTCCAAAGGGGTAGGGGTGGTGGGAGGAAATATGGAAAGGAAAAATTATGAGAAAAGAAAAAAAAAATGGAAACGAAGTATGTAAATAGGGAAGGGTGGAGGGGTGAAGGGCGCACAGGTAATGGGGAAAAAATAAGAACCAAGATACATCATGTACAGGTACAAGCACCCAATGATAAATGTAAATGTATTGTATACCTAAAATGTACCAATAAAAGAATTTAAGCAAAAAAAAAAGAAGATAATTAATGATCAGAAAACAGTATATAAATGTTACAAGGCCCATATCTAGAGTACATCAAAGTACAGAAGAAAGGTCATTAAATTGAGCTTGGATGCACCTTTCCAAAATATTTTTTAATAAACATGAAAAAATAAGAGAATGAAAAATAAAAATAAAAGAGAAGGTTTATTCTCTTCTAGTGGAATGCCATACCAAACTGATGTTGAATGAATCCCATCTATCAACATGGACAGATATTTTTAAAAATGAGTGTCAGGTGAAAAACAGCTATAAAAGGATTCATAGATTCATAGTGCACACTACCAGTTATGTAAGAATTTAAACACACCATATAACACTATACACACACATTTTAAAGCATGTAAGATGAAAGATATGCACTAAGATGAGATTTGACCACTTCAAAACAATGATTACCATTGGGGAGTGAGAAAATGTAGGGGTGGGATGTGCCAGGACTTTTTAATATTTTTAATATTATATTTGCTTGTAAGATAAAATACCTGAAACAAGTACTTAATGTATGTTTATATGCATTAAATTTGGTTGTTAGGTACACTTGTGTCTGTATGTTGTTCTCTACATTTTCTCAGTATTTTTCAAATATTTCATAGTTTAAAAAAATTATAATGCCCTGTGAAATACTGGGAGAAGAAAATTATGAGTTAATCTGAGGAAACTGGGAATTATTCTTCTACTGTTAACAATGCTGACGATGTGGTGAGATGCTGAATTTGACCAAGTAGCTCTGATGTGCCTGAAGTTTCCTACTCAGAATGTCATACTGAAACCTCATAGTTGCCACCTTCCCCCAGGCCCTGACTGCTTCCTTTATCCTCAGCTCCCTCCACTCAGTAGGATGGGCCACAGGTCACACCCCTGCTCGGGGAAAGCCAGTCCCCAAGACCAGACATGGACACTGGACAACAGAGGAAAGAAAGCAAACTAGTTTCCTTACAAAAGACATAGAGCATACTTAAGGAAAGCAATAAAAATGATGGGTCCAGGAAGAACTTTAATAATGGTCTAGTCCACTTCCTAATTTTACAAAGGAGAAAATCCTCAGTTGCTATAGCTAATTAATAGTGAGGCCTGGATACAGAAGTCCTAGGCTTCCACCCCAGGAATTTTTTAAATTGCTTTACCAACACCATTGACAGAATTCTAGAACTAGATGGGAACCATGAGATCATCTACTCCATGTTCATTATACTACAAACACAATAGGGAGACTTCCAAGAGTCCCCTTATGGGCGAAGCTAAGAATTTCCAAGTCAGGTTTATGTTCTCTAAAAAAGTACTAACAAAACTAAGACTTTCACTCTTAAATATAAAAATTGCCAAGTCACTTAGTCTGCAAATCAGTGAGCAAAATAAATTCTAAGAACTACTGAGTAATCTAATTCACCACTACAATTATCTCTGTACATATTACACATACTGCTGCCAGCTTTCACTAGCTTCTTTTGTAGAGAAATATTGTTCGTTCATTCACCTGCCACTTCCTGTAAGAAGTATTTCCTGTGATGCCAAAGTTTAATTAGTCTCTCTTTTCTCTCTTCCACATGACTTTTACAAGTTAACAAAAAACTGAAATATCATGTGATAAGTGTGTTCATACAATAGCAAATTCCTCAGGACCTTGCACCATGCTTGATTAATCTCCCCAGAATAATGTATGGTCAACTCCTATTTATCAAATGAAAAATAGTCATCATTCATTTTTAATGTGCATATATTTCCAAGAAACAAATATATTTAATTACTATTGTTCCAAAGTCTAAAATTCTCTAAAATTCCTCTCAACTTTAACCGTCTTGCTCAATGTTCTGATTAAGGGTAGACATTTTATAAGAGAAATGGCACCTCACCTGGGATACATAAGGAGGTTTTAGACTGAAAGAGACTTTCTCCAAGATTCTACTGAGTCATCCTTTCCATCCCAAAACTCCAACTATCACAGAACAGTATGGGAAAATTCTCAAATCCACATATCTAGTTCCACTTTCCCTACCAAGTTATAAATGTTCACCTAGCTTATGGTAAGCAACACTTTGATATCCTTTCAAGCTTCCCTAATGCAACATAATTTGCAGAGAAAAAATACCATAAAAATTTATTATAGGAGTAGTTCATAATAATTCATATCATTCACAGTGAAAATATATATGGCTACAGTAATAAAACAAAATATTAAATAATATGCATTAACATGGTATATTAACTTATAACAATTCACGTGAAGCTTCTTGATTTTCCTGAAGAAGTAAAGAATTGTGTAAAATAAGAATATTCTACATCTCATGCTGCAATGGAAGATTCCCATTCTTAGCTTGTACTTATACCATTTGTCTTCTCAATGCACCTTTAAACGATAATGGCATCTTAAACAGGAGAGGGTTTGAAATACACATACTTCTCTATCTCTGAGTAATATTACTGAATATCAGTACTGAAGAAAGGTCACAGACTACCATTTACCCAAACCTTATTATAGTTGTCTTTGAAGTACGTTAAAATAGCTACTATGAAAATACCAACAGTGTTAGTCACCACAGCCCAATAAGTGCTCTGGAGAAATCTTAATGAACACTGCATTTAAGGCAGAACTCAGGCTCCCTTGCCATCCCACACATGCATTCAGCATCATTGGGTGCTATTTGGTGTAGCTCATCTCTTGCCTCTGAGAATTCAATGGTACACACAGTGGTAAAGCCCCAGAATTGCTAAAATGCCTGGGATTTATAACCTAGTACTGTAACTGTGGGCCAAAGACCTAGAACACCCACTATGCTTGTTAGAAATATAACCACTGCCCCCACACACCCCAACTGATTTCAGCATCTGAACTTTGGCAATATCTTAGGTAATTGCTATGCACTCCAAAGTGTGAGAAACACTAGCCCAGCATCCTTCTTCACCCACAGCCTATAGGCCTGGATGGAGAACTAGACTATTACCCTCAATGAAATACCAGATTTAAGTTGCAGGAATCTATGAAACAAATGGCTGACCAAGAAGAGGAAGCCCTTATACATTAATTCCCGAGGTCAGCTGGTCTAAAATCCTCCTAGTCCTGACTAGTTACCAAGAATGAGCTCCTCTGCATGTCACCAACAACACCTTTTAGCTCAGTAGGTGTCCCACATTCCCCAAAATATCCAGACTTCTTCCCAGAAAGACCTATTTGGTCCAAGCCTCATGATCATCTTTCCATCCTGGACCTTCCATCTGAAGATTCCCCCTCTCCTAGAGGGGAAAAACCAGAAAAGCAGAATGTGGTTCTGTACTTTTCACACACCCTGCTTGAGGCTAAGAGCATGAAATGCAATTAACACCAATGTGAAACCCACAGTTGTTCATTACGAGGTTATTCCACGCTATTGTTACCCGACCTGTAAGCAGCTGTTACCAACTAATGTAAATTGTCACTGAGATCTGGAATTATTACGTACAAGTGAAATAAATCTGGCTTTCAGACTGGTACAGTAAAGAATGTTTCCCTCCCTCTCTCAACCCCACCATAGCCTGGCCACATATAGCCAATGGTCACACGTCTCACTTTTCTTTATGTAATTCACTTCTTTTTTATTATTTTTTTCCCTGAGGCTCTGCTCTGTTAGACATTTTTATTCCTGTGACCCAGGATTTGGGGCCATTGAAGACATAGTAAAGAGGTTAATCTGAGCTGAAATAGATCAGATCTGTTACACTCGTTCTGATTTATCTGACTCCTTTGCTGGTTCACTGGCTTGAAATCTTTGGCACTGGTTCAGACCATGTCTCTGGTTAAGAAAGTTTTCTAAAAGCAACAAAAAAAAATGTATTTAAAGGTTACTCTGTTTTCATTTTAAATGATATGGTTGAATCTCAAAGTGCCACAAAGTAAAATGCATATACTAAATTTGATAGATATTTTCCCCCCTGGGGCTATAAAATGAAAACAAAAGCAATTTAAGGAGTTATTTTCAAACTTCTGGGACACCCACTGAAAAATATATTACATTTGTCAGACTTATTTTTGTTCTTGGGCACTGGAGACCCAAAGGCAGCAGCTGCTTTTTGCATATGCTGATACTATTCCACCATAATAAATACAGATGTGCTGCCTGCTGGAGAGAGAGAGATGCACTGATTTTCTCACAAGAGACCTGTACTGTCTAGCCTCCCATCAATGTGAGAAGGTTGGAGCTGGCCGGTAGAGAAAGCTCTCAGTGACTAGAACACCAAGACATGGTAGAAATCCTGCCTTCAAGGCAAACGTGGACCCAAACAGAAAAATGCTTTGCGCTTAGTAGGAGACTTTGTCATGCTCCTCAGGATATCCTTTGCTTGTGCAGGATTTTAGACTGCTCAGTTATCAAAAACAAACTCATTTGAAGACGACTCAAATTGAGCACAGGGGAGAATTAAGTGCACCTGTGCAGTGACTAATAAATTCTAAGAGTTCTTTTGATAAGGTGAAAACAATCTTTGCCACTGTTGAGTTTGGTGTTGAGTTTGGTTTTGAATTGCAAGCAGGCATAGTACTGGAATATCGATCAGATTTTCTTCCCCGGGATCAAATACCTGCCATATACAACTTAAAGGAGGAAAAGTTTATTTTTGTTCATGGTTTGGTTGCACTCCATGATCGGCTGGCTCCAAGGCAGGAATATCACAACAGAAGAGCATGGTGGGGCAAAACTGCTCATTTCATGGCAGCCAGGAAGCAGAGCACAGGGAAAGGACACGGGGCAGATCTCCAAAGGCACATCTCTCACTGGGCCCCACCTCCTAATAGCACATTCCACTCTGCTCTACCCATTAGCAGATTAATCTACTGATGAACACAGGGCTCACACTAGCCAATCATCTTCCCGTGTTTCTCACAATCTAGTCAAGAGGACAATTAAGCTTAACAAGTACAGCTGGCTTCTGCTGGTTACAGCATGATTGGCATCCTCTGTCCTGCTCAGCATAGCAGCTGGCCCTAGGAGGCAGGGCTCCAGGGACCTCACAGGAGCCCACGCAGAGAAAACTCTGTGGCAGCCCCAGCACCGCAGTCTCACTCACAGAGTTTTGAGTCTCAGTCACAAAATCTCGTCTCCAAAGAGTTCCACTCTCACTCAGAAACAACCCAACATCCTTGGAATGCTGCATTCCAAAACCCACAGTGTAGATACATGGGCGGTAACACAGTATCAACTCCTCTGTTTCCTTCAAGAATTTGTATCTTTGGGCAAAAGCATCAGCAATTCCCTTATGAGATGGAGCATTCCCTCTCCATGGACCCATACCTTACCTTGTCTTGAGCTGCAGAAGCTGGATCTCAGGGTTGAAGGCAGAGCAGAAGCATGACGCCATCATTCCTCCGGAAAGAAGCCTTAAAACATACAGGAACCACGAACACCTGAGTTTATCAAAGGGCTTCCTTCATTTCCCAGAGGTCCAGAAATCTAAGAGACTGTTGGTCACAAATGTCCTACTAAATAAATCTTCTACATTTATGACCCTGCTGTGTCAGAAGTCTTGGGTGTCCCCTCTGGTGCCCCAAAAAGAAAGAAAACTACACATAAAGCCTTTCCCATGTTACACACATTTGAATCCCCTTGCCTGCTAACTTCAAAGATAGCCCTTGTTTATAAATTAGTCCTCAGTATTTTTTCACTTGGCCCATAAAGTCACTCTGGCAGGCAAGACACTGACAAAGCTGGCGTGAGGGCATCCTCCGCACAGCTTTCATCTTGGTAATGAACAGGGCGCTGCAACTTTCTGTTTTCCAGTCTCCAGGACATAATTACTGGGGAAATGACTGGCAACTGCACGCTGGCTCCAAAGAACCCACTCATGCTTCAGTGTCTCATGAAATTTTGGGGCTTTTGTTTTTACGAAAAGATGAAAACTACCAGGAAGAACAGCTGCATGTTTTACTTTTTAAATGCACCTGAGGTGAAATTAAAAGACCTTTAAAAATATTTTTTGGCCATTTCAAAGTTTATGAGGTAACCCAAATCTCCATTTGGCTATGACTAAAAATTTTAAGCACCATATACCTGCTTCCCTGCCACTTCACTTATGTGTGTGTGTGTATTAACTCTCTTTTGTGATTTCTCTCCAATCCTTTTGTTAACTGTCCAAACCTTGTATGAACATTGTTGGTTATCAACTTGTGGATGGGTAATTCCCAAAGGTCCATTTACTTGTCTAAGTTTATTCTTATTTGGAAATCAAAATCCATTTTGCAAAAAATAAGATTATAAATTGTGTTTATGGCTCCTCTAAATCTCCTTAGCCAATAATGTATGTATTATGTTCTATGCTTTCAACAAAATATAGTTAATAACAAAAATAACTTTTTCCACTTTGCATATTTTTCATGAAAACACATTTTAATTAAAGGAAGTCTTGGAAGCAAGTTGGAATATTAGTGACAATATAAATAACAGGACACTTTCTAAGGCTTTAAGATATAATGGTAATTAGCAAATTTCAAAACTTGTGGTGTTATTTACTTAATCATATGTGTTAACTAGTCATGCTTATCAGATTCTGCCAGCTTCTTTTTCCTTTTTAAATATTAATTACAACTCCAAAGAAGGAAAGAAATTAAAGAAAAAGAAAAGAAAAATATATTTGTGTGTGATTTCCTAGGAAAAAGTTAGAGAAGACATGGTACAAAAATGGAGATATATAAAGTGCTTTTTTATTTGAAAAGATTTGTCTAACATGTGAAGCGGACTGATCTTTGGCCAGTGAAGTTGTTGAAGTCAGTACAACCTTAGAAGGAGAAGATCACTGTAAAGCAGGGGTTCTCAAATTGGGGCGCCCTGAAAAGCAGACCTTCCTTACTTCCTCACCGAGAACTCGTTGAAAATGCAAATTATTTGGTCTCACCTTAGACTTGCTAATTCCTAAACGCCTGACTTGGGGCCCAGCTGTTTTGTGTTTAGGGAGCTCCCTGGAGATCCTCCAGGCTGCAGAATGAGCACTCTGGGTTACAGCATTTCCTACTGTGACCACGAGGTGGCTCTGTTGATCAGGACAGATTGGTTCAATGAAGGAATTCTGGGCCCTAGGGCACAAATAAGGCCACTCTGATTACGTGGGTGGGAATGACTTATCTGTTGGCCAAATTTCTTAAGTAATCAGGAATGTATTATACATATCCATTATTCTGACGAGTCCAAAACTAAACTTATAGGACTGTTTAAGTTTGTTTCTTCATGAGCACGGCTTATTTGCAAAATTGGAATTTGTTGTTAATATGTGGAAAACATATCTGTTCTCTGTACTACACTGCTACCTACTACTACCTAACACATCTATATAATTCTCCATTGACTGAGATACTTTGAATTGTTTCAGAGCTCTGCCATTGCATAGCCAGCAAAATCAGAAATAAGACCTTCACTCAATCTTGGATTCCACTGCCCTTTCATTCACCCTTGTCTAGAGGGCTCCCCCTTTGATCCACCTTTGATTTGGTCTCTGCCCCAGGCCCTTCATCCTTCCTAGATTTGATTATGTTTTATACTCAACTCCTCATTTTTCTCATCCCCTGCTCTACATAGCAACTCCATTTTAAGCCTTGCAGCCCTACACAGTGGTCAGCTACTAGAGAATTGGGACAGCCATAGCTCACTCCACGGGAAAAGCCAGCAGAAAGGGGAAAAGCCATCAAGGCCCTCCATTGCAGCAGTCTTTAGATTGGGAAGATTTTTGTGTCTGTATATTATCACAGTTCAAATGTTACTAAAAGTCTGGCATCTCTTCAAAAGAAAAGCACTATAAAGATCTGTATAAATATTTTAAATTTCTTCTTTTGTGGACCATTGTTCTTTATCAAAAAAGAAAGATTCTTCATTCATAGGGGTTTTTAACCTAGATTCTTCCAACATAAAAGCTTATTTCAGTATAACTGTTTTCCTTTGTAACTCTATGCCTTTTATGCATGTAAAATATTGTACTAAGAAAGGCACATTGGCTTCACCGGACTGCTACAGGAGTTCATGTATTAAAAAAGATGGGGAACCCTTGGTCAATACTGAAGGACATGATCTAAATCCCAGAGGAAATAATTAATGTTCATCTCTCTGGGTCTCGCTAAGGCATAAACAATTACCCAGTGACAAAAAGTAAACGGAGCCCTTGGCTAAGCTGAACAAGAGTAACTATGCTCCTAAATTCAGCCAACATCTCAGGCCACTCATGGATAATTACTCCTGCCTCTTCCTTAGGAACACATTCACAATAGGGCATCTTAGTCCTAGCATCATGAAGAGTGACAAGCACAAGGCAGGAACTTAGTGCACTGTACATATTTTTGGATTGAAATATAGCAAACAGACTTAACTACGACAAAAATGGGTGCTAGCATGTGAGTCTAAAAGTTGTGTTATTGTTATTTGCTTTTGTAAGTAAGCAAAATGTACCCCTGGTTTCATGAGGGCCAAATAAGCAAATAATAGGTATAAGATACCAATTTTAATGGGAGAAATGTGTGTCCTATTTCAGGATAGGTTAGACACCATGGTGTGTTTCATGGCTATAAATGAGTCTTTAAGCATTTGGCTGCTGAGGGGCAAAGTCTATATATCACTCTTGCCAAAGGCCCTGACATTCTGCTATTTTTGGTTGGGAATTTTATAGTAGGGTTAGTAGCTAAGAAGAATCAGATCTTTCATATGTACAGAAATATTAAAATACAACTATTTGTCAGGATTCAGGAAAAGTTTAACATTGCTATGGTGGAACTAAGCAATGATCTTAAAACCCCTACACACCCCTGAAGAGTCAAACTTAACAAATGTCATTCTGGGGGATTACAAAATAGTTCTCCCCATATTATATTATATAAACCTCTTTTAGATTAATTGGGGGAGTATTTCTCACTGTTTTACAGTTGAAGAAACAGACAAAATCTTATCCATGTTTCCCTGACCACTTAGTTCTAGAGCGAGGAACAAACAATCTCTTCATATACAATTCATGGGCTTTCAAGAAGAGCTAACCTCCTAATGGCATCTTAAATAGTCCATTTGACTGCAGGGCTCTCTCTCCTTTATCATTCATTAATAATGGGTGTTCTTATTTGTGGCAGGGGGAATGCTCAGCCTTTACCAAAGATGTCTATGTCCACAGAGAAGAAACTACCCTATCCCTAAAGAAACAAATCATTCTAGGAGTTGTTGGCTTTTGATGCCACTGATGTGGCCACCAGCCATGCAGTTGGCAAAATACTTAAATTGTGTATTAGGGATTGCAGCCTCCTATTTTAGCTCCTCACTTTTTTGCCATAGATTGTAGACTGACTATAAAGTACTTACTATACTGGGGAAAAAACTTAGGATACAAGTTTTAAATCAAAAGAGAATTTAGAGATACAGAAGAGAATTATTATGTGTTAGTCAGCTCTCCTGTTGCTGAGACAATGTATCCAATACCCAAAATTTAAAGAGTTGTGGTTTATATTTTGCTCACAGTTTCAGAGGTTTTAGTCCATGGTCTGCTGGCTGAGAGGCAGAAATGGAATGGCAGAATGGCCTGGAGGAGGAAAGATGTCCAATTATGGTAGCCAGGAAGCAGACATAAAGAAGACACGAACATACTCTGTCAGGTCACATCTTTAGTGACCTACCTCCAACCAGGTCCCACACTGTAACAGCACATTCAGCTATGAGCTTATCCATGGGTTAATTCACCAATGAATATACTGCTCCCATATTAGAAGGTAGGGCCAGGTTGGAAAAGGTGGATCACTGAAGCATGACAATATTCATTGTCCCCAGCTCCTCCCTTTCTTCTCTCTGCTTTGTGCCTGCCATGGATTAGGCAGCTTTCCTCTACAGACCCTTTGCCTCTGGAGTCAATCAACCATACACTGAACCCTCTGAAACTGTGAGCCAATATAAATCTCTCCTTCTTTATTGTTTTTTTTTTTTCAGTACTTAGGGATTGAACTCAGACCCCTCATACTGAAATACATCCACAACCATTTTTACTATAGGTTCTTGCTAAGTTGCCCAAGCTGGTCTCAGATATGCAATTTTCCTCCCTCAGTCTCACAGAGTGCTGGGATTACAGGCATGTGCCACATGCCCTATTAAATCTCACTTCCTTTGTAAGTGGTGAGTGTCAGGTATTTTGTCCCAGTGATGGGAAAGTGACTAATGCACATTCCCTTTGTCTGGTTTCATAGATGAGGCAAAAATAACATCATTATCTCTCTTAGAAGGAATGACTCTGTTTAATTTGTTACTACTTGAGGAAACTGAAATATTCTCACACACACTTATTATGCCCTTTACATTTAAGCAAGTATCTGCATTGGAGTCAGGAATATGACTTCATTGTTAGGATGGGCATTTTGGCAATGCTAGGAGGAGTTGGAGCTGGATACCAGGCACCCTCAGAGCCAAGGTATAGCTGAATGTTTAGCACCAGACAATGCTGAGGGAAGTTCATTAAGATGTAGGTAGCAGAAAATGTGCTTCAATTAAACAAGAATCAGAAGCGAAAAGCTCTGGTGAAAGAAGTATGGGAAATAAGATAGCTGCCTATTCAAGTTGGCAAAGACAGGCCACTTCTTTGAATCACAGAAGCATAATTCACGGAATTAGGAGTTAGACTAGATTCTGAAAAACACTGAGAGTCAAAGGAGGGCTGGAGCCCAAAGCTACATGTTGCATTTGGAAGTTAAAAAGTTGGTACTGAGAAATAAGAGGTGTGATGTAGAAAAAAAGTTGTGTACCTAATTTTTACAGGGCATTGTGCTACTTGTTAAGGGGTGGGAGGAAATAACAAAGCTATAGAACCAAAAGAATATTCACAAAAGAAAATGCTTCTTATTTTAGCTGAACTGAAAAAGTGATTTTTAACTCACACAGTATTGGAGTTAATGATTGTGCAACTAAAATTACAAAGGAGGGGAATCCTGTCTACCTTATTGCAGCATGCACTGGTATTCAGCTAGCTGCTCCTCTGCTACTCCTACAGCTCACAGGTAGGTTTCTGATTTGGTAACTCCATTTTCCTACAAATGACTTGTTCATCTTTCTTTAGGACAGAGGAGTGCTCCATTGTATATAGATACCACATTTTCTTTATCCACTCATCTGCTGATGAATATGTGGGTTAAGTCTTAACAGTGTTCAGTATTCCTATTGAGGAGCCACATTGTTTTGGGCCAAGTAAGGTGAGCATGAATTCCTGGTTCAGAGCAAGGACAGCTGCAAAGGGAGGCTTGCCATCTTCTTGGTCTCGGGTTCTGCCTTGGAAAAGATGATCTGTCATTTTCTCACCAAAGGAGAAAACTGGATTTCAGTAAACTCTACTTACTAGTGACATTTGACTCTCATCAAATAGTCAAATAGCACTATATTAATTTTATGCATAGCACTTAATAAACACAAACAATAATTCCAATGTATTTATGAAATATTTACAAAACCTGTGCTTTTTTAAAAGCCAATAAGTCAACATCTGGAGGGATTGAATTCTATGTTCTTTATATACAAATATAAATAAACAGGAAAAGACATATTAGCATATAATAAAATATCTCTGGTCTCAGTAATCTATAGGAATGAGGACATGAGGAAAGAGAGGGAAGGAAAGGAAAGCATAATTTTTACACCCATTTGGAATTTTAAACATTTTTTCCATAAAATGTTTTGATAAGAAATACACATTTTCCAGCTGCCTTTGAATGAAGAAATTCCAATATATTTTATAATATTCTTCTCTCAAATATTCACCATATTAATTACCAAATTAGTGAAGCAGCACAATTCACCATAGCTAAATTACAGAAGCAGCCTATATGCCCATTAATAGATGAATAAATAAAATGTGGTATACATATATACAATGAAGTACTACTCTGCCATAAAGAAAGATAAACTTGAGTCATTTGTAGGAAGATGGATGAATCTTGAGATCATAATGTTAAGTGAAATAAATCAGGCATAGAAAACTAAATATTGCATGGTTTCCCTTATATGAGAAACCCAACATAAAAATAAAGAGTAACATAAAGGAGAGCTGCTAGGAACAGGGAGGGACTTTGTGGAGATGGGAAAGGACCCAAGAAAGAGGTTAGAGGGTAGGCAGGAGAAAGGGGAGGATAAACTACTAAGACCTAACATGTGTATGTACCAATTCCCCAAAATGAATGTAATTATTGTACATTGCAAACATAAAAATAAAATGAATATTTCCTTGGGAAACTGCCTGGAAAACTTATACAAAGCAAGGATAAAATAACACTTTGATGAAACATCCACATCCATATTCTTGAGCAGGACAGTGTAAGAACCAAAATAAAACAGCTACCATACTCTGCCAATGCAGTATTTACCCCCTTGAATTCTTCAGGTAAATGGACAGTTTGTAGAATAGATTATTACCCACTAGAGAAGTATTTGCATGAACCTCACCAGATACTTAAGATTATGCAAACAAGGTTGGATTATTTATAGGAAGGTGATGGTTGAGGTATTTTAGGGCTTATGAGTCTGACACTGAGCAAAGTTTCTCCAAACAGCACTGGAAGCAGTCCTAAGTTACTCAGAGTCCAAGGAATCCTAATGGTAGCAAGAAAATGCATTGTATTTGATCAGAGTAACAACTGCTTCAAAAAAGAGAAAAAGCTTCTTGGGAGCAGAATTTCAGAAAATTATTGAGCAGGATAGAGAATATATCCGAAATTTGAAAACCAAAAGAGCATAGAGCAAAAAATCCAACTCTCACTTGAGTGGCCCATTACTGCTGCAGTAAGAAAGTCACCCAGAAACACTTGAAAACTGCTAGTTGCTCCCCAATAGCCACATTTTGGGAAGTAAAAGCTCCAAATTGATCTGGGATTTCTAGATAATCTCTTCTCCTGGAAATTTCATGTCCAAAGCACCATCATATCTAGTTTGAAATGACCACTGGAAATGGCAGGAATGATCTTCTCCCGATTATAAAACACAGAATTTTCAGAGAAATTGCCTGAGGTCTGACTTCAGATCAGTTCTCTTCAACTAAAGGAGGCTGATCCAAGGGGACTGGCCCTCAGGGGAGCTCCAGACAGATGCACAGGAAGCTCCAAATCCTTCCAAGAGCAGAGTAGGCAAGCAGCAGCCACCCATTCACTCAGAATCCCTAGTGAGGGGCAGAAACAGCAAGAGCAGAGAAATGGGTGGTTAGTGCTTCTGTCATATCCCAAGCACTGTGTTAGCTGCATTATATAGATTTAGTACATACTTCAGTGTAATAAATACAAGTCCCTGTGCGAAGTACTTTATATATTTACTATAAGGAAGCTAAAGACACATAGAATGTTACTGGCAGAGATTTAAGAAGATTTAAGTCTCCATCTGCTTCTTTCTTCTAATCTCTTGTTGGCAGAACAGATGCCAGTCTTGATTTTCTTCCTCTCCCTTCTGTATCAAACAGGTGGAGATGGCACAAATGCAAACCATAGGAATGTACGTGTACTAAAAAGGTTGGGCAGACGCTTCCTGAGGACTCTGAAATGCATGATGGGGTAGATTCAGACACATAAAATGTCACCACTGAAAAGGGTCTTAGAAACCACAGACCTCTATTATTCAGATAAGGAAACTGATGATCAGGAACGTTAAACAATTTGCCTGAGCCCACACAGCATGTTAGAGAGCAGGAACCAGAATGCTTTGCCCTGTAGGAGCCTCCTCCTAGTAAATGTGTCAGAGCTGTCTGTTCAATATCAAATAATGCAACAACAAAACACCCTGTTGAAAAAGATGAGGGAGATCAAAATACAGAGGGTATTACAAATTCCAAAAACTCTCCAGATTCTTATCTATGGGTCATGAACTTTTGTCTGTCTCAGATTCTGATGAGTTTGGAGAAATTCCAGGGGTCTCAGAACATGTGTGTGAAATGCATATGTTCATATTCACTTGGTTATAACTCAGTGGAATGACTGTTAGAGGCACAAAACCACATATCAGTCCAGTCTGGTACACTCTCTGCAGCAATTTATGGGCCACAGAGGGAAGGCCTTCTGGTATGAATTGGCCCCTGCCAGGGCATTCCTACTGCTTCCAAGCAGCTTCCCCACAGGAGCATCCTATAGAAATCCTACATCACCCAGTTCAACACGTCCATATTCACTCAAAGGAGGGCAACCCAGTCTTACCTTCACTTAGCCATGCCAACAAGTCTAACACAATTTTGACCAATACAGAAAAATAAGTTTCTGAGTTTGTGAGCACACAAGGCATCTCAAGAAAAAGAAGGGAGCATGCATCTGGTGTCAGAACCCTGAATATACCATCAGTTAGCTGTGGGTCATTAGGCAAGTTCCTTCTCGCCAAGCCTCTGAATTCATCTGTGAAGCAAATGAGTTGGGCAATGGTCTCAAAAGATCTTTCCAGGTCTGATGGGTCAGTTAATGTTTACTATGCAGCTGAGTTCTGTGTCACAGGCATTTAAAAAAGCCAAGGAGTCCACTGTCTCGTAGGAGCTATGGCAAAGAATAACATTAATTAATAGTACCTTTCTCTATGTCCTTTATGATTTCATATGTTTTAACCTGCTTGATCCTCACAACAACCCAAGATAGATAATATTACATTGTTATTTTTATTGCATTTAAGAGAGATGGAGCTCATATGGAATAATTTGCTCTTATCACATATTTGCTAAGTACCTTGGGGACAGAGAAGTCTCTATAGAGAAGGTGGCAATAGACTGAACGTTTGCGCTCCCCAAAATTTATGTTGAATCCCTAGCCTTCAGTGTGGTGGTATTAGCTGGTGAGCCTTTCTGATGGTGACAAGATCATAAAGGTAGCCTTCATAAATACAATTAGTGCCTTATAAAAGGAATTGCAGGGAGCTCTGGTATATATTCTCATTCATATTCATTCTCATTCATTCTCATTTGCTTTCTCTCTGTTTCTGTCTGTCTCCTCCTTCTCCTTCCCGTTCTCCTCCTACTCCCCCCTTCCTCTTCCTCCTCCTCTTCCTCCTCCTCCTTCTTCTTCTTTTTCTTCTTCTTCTTCCTCTCTCTCTCTCTCTCTCTACCTTGTTAGGACATCATAAGTAGATAAAAGTTTGCATCCTAGAAGAGGGTCCTCACTAGAATCTGGCCTTAGTGGGCCTCTGATCTTGGACATTTAGCCTTTAAAATTGTAAGAAAAGAGGTTTCTGATATTGAAGCCATCCAGTCTGTGGTATAGCAGTCCTAGCAGGCTAATACACACAGTATGAGTTTTTCTTTGTCCTTTAGCCAGTAAAAACCCAGGGGTGTTTGTAAATCTAGTGAAGTGACACTCAATCCCTGGCAACTGTGTGCAGGAATGTTAGGAAGAGAGACCACAGGCAAAGGGGCCTATTAAGAAGCATCCCAATACAACAGCTAAGTGAGGGAGACTTCAGTCAGGCAGAGCTATCAATTCCCATTCAAGACACAACTGGAAACTCAGATACCCCAGGGTTCTCTCCCATGCTGTCCAGATAACTCTTAGGTCCTTTGTGCCCATTCCTATGGGATATGGGTGACCCTGGGTGAGTTGCCTAACATAATCAATTATTTAAATTTTCTAAGTGATTATACACTGAGACACAGTACATTGCTTATCAAAGCAACCTCTGAAAAATTCCCAGGAAGAAAGGGTGTGTCACTAAGTAAGAGCACCATACTTGGTTACCACAAGGCTCTGTGAACCAAAGGTGGAAAAACCAGGGCAAGCATAAGCAAGACTGGACTTGTGAAGTTACTGTTTAACCCACCTCTTTTTACCTTAGTAAGGATTTTTCTTAGCCTCTCCTCTCACCTGCTCCCCCCACACGCCCAAAAAATATAAATGGAGGAAAAGTCCAACATTTGGGTAACCTTATCACCAAATTATTTTGCTGCCATTTGAAGAAAAAGAAAATTATTTGAAAAGAAGGATAAATTTTACTATATGACATATAATATATATTAATATGTAGCATATAGTATTTATACTAAATATCATATGACATATATTAAGTATCTTCATTGAGATAGAATCAACATGACATAGAAATTTACACATTTCATGTGTATAAGTCAATATTTTAGTATATGTAGCCATCAAAAAAGAATAAACTATCCATTAGCAGTCACTTGCCCACAGCCATAGACAAACACCAATGTACCTTATCTCTAGATTTTCCCATTATGGATATTCACACAAATGTGATCTGTTGTGATTGACATTTTTCGCTAAGCATAATGTTTTCAAGGTTCATCAATTATGTAACATGAATCAACACTTCATTCTTTTCTATATCTGAATAGTATTTCTTTTATGGACATACCGAACTTGATTTACGCATACACGAGTTGATAGACATTTGGGCTGTTTCCACTTTTTGGTCATTATGAATAATGAATAATACTTTTCTTAATACTAGTATTCATGTTTTTGCTTAGATGTGTTTTCATTTTTCTTGAATATATACCTAGGACTGGACTACTGGATAATAGAGAAATCTCTACAAATTGAGATTCTAGCAAGCTAATTTTCATCAGTCCTATATGTGTATTTCAATTACTCCATAGCTCATCAATACTTATTAATTATAGCCACTTGATTATAGTCAGTCCACCCAAGTCCTAACATACATATTAAAGAGGTAGCTCATTGTCACCTGCTCTACAAGATTTTTTCACATGCTTATTGGTGATTTGTAAATATTCTTTGGAGAAATAATGTCTACTCAGATCTTCTGTCATTTTTAAATTGGACTGTTTTTATTTGATTTTATTGAGTGATAAAAATTATTTATATATTCTAATATATATAAATAATTATTATTAGACACTAACTTCTAATTAGATACATAATTTGCAACAATTTTCTCCCAATCTGGAGGGTTGTCTATTCACATTCTTAGCAATGTCATTTGCAACACAAAAGATTCTAATTTTGACTGTCTGATGTATCAATTTTTTCTTTAACTGCTTATTCTTTAGTGTCATAGCTAAGAAACTATTGCCCAATACAAGTTTAAGAAGATGTACTTTTCCTGAAATTTCTTCTCCCAGTTTTATAGTTGTAGCGCTTATGCTAAGTCTGTGGTCCACTTTGAGTTAGTTTACATATATGGTATGAGAAAGGGGTCCAAGTTCTTTCTCCGCATGTGGCTATTCAGTTGTCCATTCATCCTTCATGGAATTGTTTTGATAAATTTTCAAATATATATTTACCATAAATGTGAAGGTTTAATTTCTAGACTTATACCGCTGTTCCATTGATCTATCTATGCTTAGATCATATTGCATTGTCTTGATTCTTGCAAATATATAGTAAGTTTTCAAGTTGGGATGTATGAGTCATAACTTTGTTCTTTTTCAAGGTTATTTGATTATTATGTGTTACTCAAATTTCCACATGATTTTTGGATTGGCTTATATGCTGGTTGGAATTTTGATAGGGATTGCAATGAATTTATGCATCAATTTGAAGAATAATGCCATATTAACAATATTAAGTCTTCCGATTCATGAATATGGAATGTGTTTCTTTCTATTCTTATCCTCATTAAATTCTTTGATCAACAGTTTGTATAGATCAGCCCACTGCAGACAGGCAGGTCTGTGCACACCCTACCGTGGTCCTGAGTTGCACAGAACACACTGAATCAGCCCACTGCACACAGGCAGGTCTGCCCATGCCCTACCGAGGTCCCCAGTCATGCAGAATACATCAAATCAGCCCGCTGCACACAGGAAGGTCTGTGCATGCCCTACTGAGGTCCTGAGTTGAGTGGAAGACACCAAATCACGCCACTGCAGACAGGCAGCCACCTGGTTCCACACTACAAAGACACAGAGGACACCAGACCACCAGACCAAAGTACTGAGTCCCGCTGTTCCCGGCCCAGAGGTAGGGGCTTCTGAGCCACAGTCCCACTGCTCCTGGTCCAGAGGAAGGGGCTTCCCAGTCACCATTCCTCCCGCTGCTCCCAGGCCAGAGCAAAGGGCTTTTGGGCCACCTTCTCTCCCACTGCTCCTGGCCCAGAGGAAGGGGCTTCCAGGCCACCATCCCTCCTGCTGCTCCCAGCCCACAGGAAAGGGCTTTTGGGTCACCATCCCTACCTCTGCTCCCACCCCCTGTCCCACCTCACCCAGCTCAGAGGAGGTAATCCGTGCAGGTGCTAACAGCTCCCCACCCCAGTCGAAATGAGAAAACACGTAAATAAGTCTCAAAACCAGACTTCAGGATCACCTACAGCAACCCCAAAGGGAAATGAGATGGAACACTCAACCACCTGGACCCACTGAACTGGCAATGAAAGGGGATCTGGAAAAAATGAAATCAGAAATAATTTCTCAGATAACAGGAGAAATTGTGCCCTTAGTGCAAGACATGATTAATAAATCTAGAGAGGAGCTCAGGAACATGATGGAATCCCAACAGAAGAAACAAATGGAATCCATAAAACAGATACAAATAGATTTCCAGGACATGAAAAACTCCATTGAATGTCTACACAGCAGAATGAGCCAATGTGAGGACAGAATTTCAGATACAGAAGATAAGATTGCAATTAATGACCAGGAAAAGAAAAATTGCTTCAAAATTATAAGGGAATATGAGGAATCAATCCAGCAGCTGCTAGATGATGCAAAGAAGAATAACATAAGACTGATTGGGCTCAATGAAGAAACAGGAGAGAGTGGAGATGACATAAAAAATCTCTTCACAGAAATAATGGCAGAAAACTTTGCAAGAAGGGGAAAAGAGCTTGACATACAGATAAGTGAGGCATATAGGACTCCAAATAGCTTTGATCAAAAAAAAAATCTTCACACAGGCATATAATTGTTAAGATTCCAGAAACTCAACAGAAGAACAAAGCTCTCCAAGCAGTCAGAGAAAAGAAACAAATCACATACAAAGGAAAGCCCATCAGAATCACAGCAGACTTCTCAACACAAACCATCAAGGCAAGAAGAGCTTGGAGTGACATATTCCAAGCCCTAAAAGAAAACAGCCTCCAACCCAGATTGATGTACCCTGAAAAACTATCTTTCAAAATGGATGGAGAAATAAGATACTTTCATGACAAAGAGCACCTTAGGAACTTCGTGAATACCAAACCAGTACTCCAAAGAATTTTACACAATATCCTAGGAACAGACATTGAGGATCCCAGGAAGCAAAGCAGAATGAACCCATCTGGCATGACAAGAAATTAAATGGAAAGGGGGAGAACCCAACAAAAAAGAAAAAGTCACGGCAATGACTAGTCAATACGTTTCAGTTATAACCATCAATGTTAATGGTCTCAATTCACCAATCAAAAGAAATAGACTGGCAGAATGGGTCAAGAAGCAAAATCCAACAAAAGGCTGCATACAAGAAACACACTTCATTCAAAAGGAAACTCATAGACTGAAAGTTAAAGGGTGGAAAACAATACTCCATGAGACAGGAACCCGAAAAAAAGCAGGAGTAGCTATCCTCTTGGCAGATCAAGTAGATTTCAAACCAACACTGATTAAGAGAGATGAAGAAGGACACTACATCCATGTAAAGGGAAGAATCCAAGAGGAAGAGATGACAATCATAAATATCTATGCACCAAACACTAGTGCACCCAACTATATAAAACAAATATTAATGGACATCAAAAGTCATATATGCACTAATACAATTGTAGTGGGGGACCTCAACACCCCACTGTCACAAATAGATAGATCAACTAGACTAAAAATAAGTAATGAAATACTAGAACTCAATTGAACTCTTGAACAAATGAGCTTAACAGATGTTTACAGAGTCTTCCACCCCACAAAATCAGAATACACATTCCTCTCAGCTGCACATGGGTCATTCTCCAAAATAGACCACATACTCACACATAGAGCATATTTAAGTAAGTGCAAAGGAATCAAAGTTATCCCCTGTATATTATCAGACCACAGTGTGATAAAATTGGAGATCCATAGCAAAAGAAACTCAAAAAATATCATAAACATGTGGAAATTGAACAACACACTTCTGAATAACCAATGGGTCACAGAGGAAATTAAAGAAGAAATCAGACAGTTCCTTCAATTAAATGACAATGACAATACAACATATCAGAATCTATGGGACACAATGAAAGCAGTCTTATGAGGGAAATTCATAGCAGTGAATACGCCTATTAGGAAAACAGAAGGAGCCCAATTAAACAACCTGATGCTGAACCTCAAGCTTCCACAAAAAGAAGAGCAGGACAACCCCAAAGCTCATACAAGGGAGGAAATTATAAAGATCAGAGGAGAAATCAATGCAATGGAGACTAAGAGAACGATACAAAAAAATCAATGAAGCCAAGAGTTGGTTCTTTGAAAGAATCAACAAAATTGACAAACCTTTAACTAACCTTGTCAGAAAAAGGAAAGAAAAGGCCCAAATCCATGCAATTAGGAATGAAAAGGGTGAAATGACAACAGACCCAGCAGAAATCCAGAGGATCATCAATACCTACTTCCAGAACCTATACGCCAATAAGATGGACAACACAGAAGTAATGGACAGATTCCTAGATACATATGAATTACCAAAGTTGAATGAAGAAGATCTAAAAATTCTGAACAACCCAATATCAACCAATGAAATCGAAAATGTAATTAAAAACTTATCAACTAAGAAAAGCCCGGGCCCTGATGGTTTCACTGCTGAATTCTACAAGACATTTATAGAGGAAATGCTGCCACTACTGTTTAAACTCTTCAATGAAATTGAAAGGGAAGCAATACTCCCAAATTCATTCCTGGAAGCAAACATCACCTTGAACCCCAAAGCAGAGAAAGACCCAACTGAAAAAGAGAACTATAGGCCAATCTCAGTAATGAACATAGATGTAAAAATCCTTAATAAGATAATGGCAAACAGAATGCAGAAGATCATCAAGAAGATCATGCACCTTGATCAAGTGGGATTCATCCCAGGGATGCAGGGATGGTTCAATATACGAAAATCAATCAATGTAATACACTATACCAATAGAGCCAAGGACAAAAACCATATGATTATCTCCATAGATGCAGAAAAAGCATTTGACAAAATCCAACATGCATTTATGATTAAAACCCTACAAAAAATTGGAATAGATGGTCTCTACCTCAAACTGATAGAAGCCATCTATGAAAAACCAACAGCCAATATCATACTAAATGGTCAAAAACTGAAATCCTTCACACTCAAATCAGGAACAAGACAAGGATGTCCACTATCACCACTCTTGTTCAATATAGGTCTGGAAACATTAGCCATGGCAATTAGACAAGAGAAAGAAATAAAAGTAATAAAGATAGGTAATGAAGAAGTCAAATTGTCATTATTTGCAGATGACATGATACTCTATATAGAAGACCCCAAGAACTCCACCAAAAGTCTTCTTGACTTAATAACCAAATTCAGTCAAGTAGCTGGTTACAAGGTCAACACACAAAAATCAATAGCTATCCTCTACACCAATGACAGACTCACTGAGAGAGAAGTAGGGCAAATAATTCCTTTCACAATAGCATCCAAAAAACGGAAATACCTAGGAATCATCCTAATGAAAGAAATCAAAGACCTATTCTCTGAAAACTATGGCACTCTGAAAAGAGAGATTGAAGATGATATCAGAAAATGGACAGACATCCCCTGCTCCTGGGTAGGAAGGATTAATATAGTGAAAATGGCCATACTTCCAAAACTGCTATATAGATTTAATGCAATTCCACTTGAGATCCCAGCACCATATTTCATAGACCTCGAGCAAGCAATCCAAAAATTCATTTGGAACAAGAAGAGACCCAGAATAGCAAAAGCAATTCTAGGTAACAGAGACATGGCAGGGGGTATCACAATCCCCAACCTCCAACTCTACTACAAAGCTACTGTGATTAAAAACAGCATGGTACTGGCAAAGAAACAGACCTGAGGACCAGTGGAACAGATTAGAAGATGCAGAAACAACGCCAGACACACTCAGCCATCTCATCTTCGATAAAGGAGCCAAACACCCTCACTGGAGGAAAGATAGCCTCTTTAAGAAATGGTGCTGGAAAAATTGGGCTTCAATTTGCCAAAGATTAAAACTAGACCTATATCTCTCACCATGCACTAAACTGAAATCAAAATGGATTAAAGATCTAAATATTAAAATAGAAACGCCAAACCAGCTGTAACAGAGGTTGGGTAGAACTCTTGAAGACACTGGTGTAGGAAAAGACTTTATAAACAAAACATCAGTTGCCCGTGAACTAGCTCAAACAATCAACAAATGGGATCTCTTCTTATTAAAAGGCTTCTTCACAGCAAGAGAAACCACCAGCAGTGTGAAGAGACAACCCACAATGTGGGAAAAAACTTCACCTGCTCTTCCTCAGACAAAGGTCTACTATCTCAAATCTATAAAGAACTTAAAAAGATCAGACCTCCCACGTTTAAAGACCCAATCCAAAAATGGGCATCTGAAATGAACAGACATTTCTCAGACAAAGAAGTAGAAATAGCAAATAAATACATGAAAAAATGTTCAACATCACTGGTCACTGGAGAGATGCAAATGAAAACAATGCTGAGATTCCACTTCACTCCAGAAAGAATGGCTGCTATCATGAAATCCACCAATAACAAATGCTGGTGGGGCTGTGGGGAATGAGGAACCCTGGTCCACTGCTGGTGGGAGTGTAGACTGGTGCAAGCACTGTGGAAATCAGTATGGAGATACCTCAAAGAACTAGGACTGGAAGTCCCATTTGACCCAGCTATTCCACTGCTGGGGATCTTCCCCAAAGAATTAAAAGAATCATACTACAGTGATATATGTGCGCCCATGTTCATAGCAGCACAGTTTGTAATAGCTAAAACTTGGAAACAGCCCAAATGCCCATCAACTGGAGACTGGATCAAGAAAATGTGGTTTTTTTTATAAAATGGAGTACTACTCAGCCATAAAAAATGAGAACGTAGAGACATTTATAGCTAAGTGGATGCACATTGAGGCGATACTCTTAAGTGAAATAAATAGGACACACATATAAATACTGAATAGTTTCTCTGGTGTGAGAAACTGAAAGTGTAAATAAGGACGAAATGTATAATAGGTAATGTGAAATAGGAAGAAAAGGGGCAAAGGGGAAGGAAGTGGGAGAGCTAGGGGAAAGGATAGAAGGGAATGGGATTAATATGAGAAAACGGAAAACTAGGAACAAAATCTTTGTAAATAGGGAGGACTGGAGGGGTTGAAGGGAGGGCTGGGCAAGGGTGAAAAATAAGAACCAAGAGAGACTATGTAAAGGTGCAAATCCCCAATGATGAATGTCATTATATTGTATACCTAAAATGTACCAATGATTCGAATGAATAATCGATAATGTAAAATAGGAAGAAAAGTTCCAAAGGGGTAGGGGTAGTGGGAGGGGCAGGGGAAAGGAAAGAAGGGAAGGGAAAAATGGTGAGAAATGGAAAAAATGGAAATAAAGTCTTTGTAAATAGGGAAGGGTGGAGGGGGTCAAGGGAGGGCTATGGGGAAAAAATAAGAACCAAGACGCATTATGTAAAGGTACAATTCCCAATGAGAAATGTAATTGTGTTGTATACCTACAATGTACCAATAAAAGAATTTAATACAAAAAAAAATCAATTTGTATAGTGTATAAAAATTGTACTTGTTTAGCTAAATTTAACCATATTTTATTTTTGTTGATACCATAGTTTTCTTAATTTCATTTTCAGATTGTTCATTATTAAATATATAGACATATTACTCATTTTTGTCTATTGATTTTGTATCCTGAAATCTTGATAAACTATTTTACTGGTTCGACTAATTTCTGTGGAAATTCATTAGAATTTTCCATATCAATATCACCTTATCAGCAAATAGGGATAGTTTGATTTATTTATTTCCAACCTGAATGTCTTTTTCCACTTTCCTACTTGCCCTCACTAGAACATCCAGGACAGGGCTGGATAGAAGCAGCGAAAGTAGGAATCTTTGTTATATGGTTGATTTTATGAGGAAGACATCTAGGCTTTTGTCATCAAGTGTGTTGTATATCTCTGTCTTACCCTCCTCCATGTCAGCCTCTTCTTTTCTCTGCACATTTTTCTCTCCCTGGGGTAAGGCCTTGTCTGCAGCAGGCAATGGAAGCAGCAGGGAACTAGAGGAAGCTAATGGCTGTGCCTTGTGTACAGATAGGCAAAGGCTCCTTTTCTTGTTTAGGCTTCATCCTAATTCAAGAGTACTTTTTAGAATTGACAGAGGTCCACGTGTGGGACCTCATGTGGGAGATGCCTTTATTTTTAGCTGCCTAGATACCTATGAAACATTTTGATTGTTTTCATTTTTTGTTACTATTGAATACACAATCAATAATTAGATAATCAATAGTAATATATAACTGAACAGATCTATCAAATAGATTTCTGCCTTAGTGGTTTGACTATCATTATTTCTCATGTAAGCTGCATAAAGAAGAGTTATATTAATTCAATACTTTGCACTAAGAAAAATCTAAAACTAGACAAAAAGTATTGTCTGTGTTATTAATTTGTATTTTAACAAATAGTCTTTGGCTGTAAGAAAGTCTCTGGCTCATAGAAAGAAATATTAGGAACTTCTGTTCAAGAGTACTTATGCTCTAAAACACCACTTATTAAAGTAACAACTATTGTTTTTCTTGTTAAAATTTTTGTTCACATCAACAAAAGCAGAAATATAGATTTATAGTATAAGCATGTACTTTGGAACTTATCCTCAATATTAAAATTATGATTCTTTCTTTTGTGCTTTTCTGTGAGTCAATGACAGGCTATTACCTTTTTCCTTTCACATTCTTTATTTGGCTTGGAAACCCAACATGTTTAAACTTATAACCTCTGACATTTAATTTATAGATTAACTTTCTTTCTTTCAAAAATTCCTTTTATACTTGACTTCTTTCTGCACCTTAATTTCCCACTTACTACTGCAAACCTGAAGACAGAATGGCAGAGACAGAACGTGGGTACTGAGTACCTAGAATAGCAGCTATAAAACATCAGCAGATAAAAGAATAATTATGGAAGTCTAAGTAGAGATTCCTGAGCTCATTTCTGAAGATTCTACTGCAGAGGCCACTTTCTCAAAAAAGCCAGTTTCCTTCTTTTGTGGACACACAGCGAGACTACACACCTCAACCTGCCTTGGCACGGGCATGGGACTGTACTCAGACTAATAGAACATATATGGACAGTGTGGACATGCCCTTTTCCTTTCCAGTTGCTTGGGATGGTGAACCATAGAGAAACTTTGTTAATGAGACAAATTCACATAACATAAAATTCATCATCTTAACCATTTAAAAAGTGTACAATGTGGTAACTTTTATTTCACTCACAATGTGGCACAAGCATTACCATAATTTAATTCCAAAACAATTTAATCACCCAAAGAAATGCTATGCTTATTTAACTTCATTCCCTCATCTTCCCACTCCTCTGCAACCTCCCTTAGCAACCAGCAATCTGCTGTCTAAAAATTTACCTATGCTTGACAGTTCAAACTAATGTGGTTTTCTGTTACCAGGTTCTTTCTCTTAGCCTGATGATTTCAAGGTTTATTTCTGTTGAGCTAGGTATTAATATGTCATAGCTTATATAGCTCAACAATATGCCAATGCATGATACACCATTTTTATTTCTCCATTGGTGATCTAGCTGATGGATATTTGACTTAATCCCACATTCTGGCTATTATGGATAGCACGTGAACATGCACGTTCAAGTTTTTTGAACATATATATTAAATTCTCCTAGGTATAGATCTACCTATAAGTAGATGTGAGATCATATGTTAACATTATATTTCACTTCTTTAGAAACTGACAAACTATTTTCCAAAGCAGTTGCAACATTTTTTTATTCTCACTAGCAGTGTATGTGGTTTCCAATTTGTACATACCTTGACAATACTTGTTAGTGCCTGCCATTTTTACTATAGGCATCTTAGTTGGTATGAAGAAGTATTTCAAAATGGTTCTGATTTGTATTTCCCTGATGACCAGTCATGTTGAGCATCTTTTCATCTGCTTATTGACCATCTGTATATCTTCCTTGAAAAAATGTTCATTCAAATACTTTGCTTGTTTCTAATTGGATTGTCTTTATATTACTGACCTTTAAAAGTTCTTTATATATTCTAATGTCTAGGCCATGATTCAGTATATGATTTGCAAATAATTTCCCCCATTATGTTAGGCCATCTTTTACTTTTCATGATGAGCCATTTGATATACCAACTGGATATGTGTTATTTCTTTATCTTGCCTGTCATGGGTAGGCCTTCCTGCATAGTGTTACTGTTAAGGATGTGTTGTCAAATATAGGGCTAACCAGTTTAAACCAGAATAAACTCATATCGAGATTCTTCCTTTAAATTATCTCTTCAAAGATCCTTTTTTAAAATAGTCACATTCACAGATGGGTATATGTGTTAGGAATTACCATTCAACTCACTATACAAAATAAATATCAAAGTTAAATAATTCCTTACAACTCCAAAAAGAGAATCCAAACAACCCAACATGATAATGGGCAAAAGACAAGAACAGCTAACATATTTCAAAGAAGAGGAAACTTATATGTTTCCAAACAATGAAAATATTTTCAACCACATTCATCATGTAGCAAATGCACGTGAAAATTATAATGAGATGACATTTATACTCCTTTGAAAGGCAGAGATTAAAAATATTTTAAGGAGTATATAGGCAACATTTGCTATGACCCTTTCAAGCTATCTTTAGACTCTGTTTGGGATAACACCAGATTCATGACAGCTAACCAGATCTCAAGAAACTGTCACTTTGTTTCTTGCCTCTGTATGGACTGGTACTGGTCCTCTACAGAGGAGAGGTAGAATTTCCAAGCTCTCTCTTGTTTAGTCCTTAAAATTTCATCTTCTTCTACAGCAGAATTTCAAAATGAGAACTTTTACTTTTAGTTGTTTTTTGGGTTTTTTTGGTATGGGGGCTCGAACTCGGGACCTTGCACTTGCAAGGCAGGCAGCAGAACCACTGAGCTAAATCCCCAGCCCGGGAACTTTTACTTTTCATACACTATTTGAGGAAATTTAAATCATTCTATCAACATAAGCCACGTCACCTATTGCTTATTGAATAGATTTTTTTTTCTTTTATAATGTAGTGCCTTTGGAAATTGTTGAGATTTTGATATCAACTTATTTCCAATATTGAACTCAAGCCCATAGAAATTGCAGTGTTAAAACAAAGCACTTCCCCAAGTATCCCACTAGCATCATGCTGGCTGACATCAGTCAATGAGATTCTTCTGTCATTATCCATAATAGGAGTGGTCAATATTTATGCAAGATTTTCATAATAATGATCAAACATTTTGAATATTATGATATAGACTATAAGCACTTGAAGTAAATCAAAACCTTGTATTTTATTATTCAATTACCTTGTTTTTACTGAAAACATTAAATCAACTTAATCAATTTTTTAAATTACTCTTTTTTGTTTTGTTTTGTTTTGTTTTGTTTGGTACCGGGGATCGATTTCGTGTCCTTGGCGCTTGCACAGCAGGCGGCAAAACCACTGAGCTAAATCCCCGGCCCTTAAATTACTCTTGTTTAGGTAAATCTAAGCTTAATGTGAGCAGAAGAGAGCTCTGTTTGCTTTATTCCTTACTCTATCAAAAGTGATCAACAAAACTGGGGGGGGAAGCATATTCAATTTGAACATGAAAAGTGTTTGCAGATGAAGAAACTGAATCTCCAGTGCAAGGGGAATGATGGGGGGAGAATATGATGAAAGTATGTCACGTGCATGTAGGAGTCTGCCAAAATGAAACTCATTAATCTGTACAACCAATATGCACTTTAAAAATGTGAACAGTGATTACATTATAAGGTATTTAAAACATAGTCAAACTTTTTAATTGACCAAATAAATTGATTCCCCATGATTATTCAGTTTTAGTTTGCTAGAGTACAGAAATATCAATTTTTTTCCAGTAAGAATAAAAATTGTTAGTGATTATTTAATGCTGGTAGTGAACAGAATTGCGCTGAAGATTCATGTGTATTTCATGATATTCCCATTAGTAATGCATGTTAAATATTGCCATTTTATAGATGAGGAAACTGGGAAGTTTTGGGGTTTCCCAAAATTCATGGAGCTGGTAAACAATCGTATCAGTATTGAGCCCAGCCTAAATTCTTAACAACAGGCTTTATTTCAGTTTTTGCTCAATGAGGCATTTTAGGCTCCAAAATCTACACCGAGCTATGAATTTGACTTTCTGAGTAAAACACTGATTTCCTTTTGGATTCTGGTGCTGTTATATTTCTGAATTTACTCTTTTTCTCATTTTAGGACACTAAAGTCCTTGCTGAATTTCCAAAACTGAATAAAGCATATTAATGTACTTTCCCGGTCCATTTTGCATTCTTTAATCTAGCTCCTTTTAAATCTAAGGGTTTTGTAGAGGACCGTGTATTATTTTTCTTACACTCCCTTCACAAATGAACACATATTTTGTGGCTCAAAAACAACACAAATTTAGCCAGGATGTAGCTCAGTGGTGCTGCACCTGCCTGGCAAGTGCAAGGTCCTGAGTTCAATCCCTGGTACTGGAAAAAAATTAAACAAAAACAAACTAACAAAAAACAAACCAAGATAAATTTATTATCTTAGAGTCCTGAAGGGTAGAAGCCCTACATTGACTCATGTAATTACATTGGGCATCTAGATAATCCAAAATGATCTAACTTAATCACATTGGCAGACTCCCTTTTGTCATTTGAGGTAACTGTATTCACAGGTTCTAAGGACTGAGTTGGGTATATCTTTAAAGGATCACTACTCTGTCTATGACAGATGGTTGCTTCCATCCTCTATGTTCCACAGAATATTTCTTCACTGGATTTTCCCTTTAGTCATAATAGGGCTAGGCCACCCAATTCAATTCATTTTACTTATTTATCCTTCATTGTATATGGGATACCACAATAGATGATATAGGGGAAACAAAGAACAAAAAGTGTACATCATAGTTCAGGATGTCCACCTGTTTACAAACTTGTTGGATAGACATGATGCAGAATTAAGTAGATGAAAAAAGTCTTCAGTCATATCTAAAATTAAATATGCAATGTAAAGCCTTTATTCATTTGACAATTTTGGGAGACTTGATTTTAAAGTACGATGTTTATGGAGTATGAAAAAGGCTAACAAGGTATTGAAAGGTCAATATTCTCATTTTCATATTCAATTTGGTCTGAAAAGTGTTTTCAGATGAAGAAACTGAATCTCCAAAAGAAATGAATAACTTATGTCAGGCCATCCAGAAAATAAATTGAAGAGACTGTGTTTAAATCCACCTATGCCTGACTCCAAAGTAATGTTCTTTCCACATATGCCTCTAGACATAACTAAATAGTCCACCTAAAATTGTATTATGAGTCCTTCTATCTCTAGTTGGGTCATCAAGCCATCATTTTATTAAAGGGTTTTGCATTGTACAAAAAGATAAAGTCTTATTTATTTTGCTCTTGTGTGGGGTGAGGTTAGGTGATAGGTCTCAAAAAATTGAGCTCTCATCTCTTTGAAAGTGAAGAACTTTGTTTTATTTAGTGTGTGTTGAACAATGGATTCCCAGACACAACTGACAAGTTTTGTTTCTGGTTATTCATTTGATACCTACTACTTTAAAACTGAAAAGTGATATGTTGACTTCAGCTCGTTAACAATGGCATCTACAATAAATATATGGTATGCCTGACAGATATCCTTTTTCAGTAACTGCTACAAAAACAAGCCTAATAGACTCCAAATTCTTATGGAAAAAAATTAATCATAGTGGATTAAGGAGAATCATTTTGTGATTTCCATGTGCATTCTTTCCAAAGTACCTGGCCACAGTTAAGATTTTTTTTATAAGTGTAGAGAAATATGAACTAAAACATAGCAGAGGTAAAGCAAAACTTAAGAAAAAAAGAACATATAACAGAAGGAAAGGGGAGCTCAACCAATCCTAAACAAAGTGAGATATGAAGTAGCTGCTGAGAAATTCCACAGACGAGAGAAGCTCAACTTCTTTGAAATGATGTGGTAGAAAGTTGAGAACAGGTAATTATCCCTTGAAAAGGGTAAGTACTCTCCAAAGGCCACACATGTAGAGATGGCAAATGTTCTACACAATGGAGCATATGTTTGATAAAATGGTGTTCAGTTGGGAAAGGAGAGGAAGAGGTCACCTTAAATAAGTGCATTAACACTCTCCTAAACTATTTGATTTTTTAAAAAAATTTCTAGAATGATTTATGTGCCTCTCCAAAGGGAGGAAAAGACCCAAAGATAGAACAAAATTGGCTGCTAATAAAAATATGAGTAAACCATATACATCTCTAAAGGTCTCAACTCACTCAATTGTGAAAAGGGCACTAGAGCCTAGTTCCTAGGCCAAATACAATGGTCAATTTTGTCAGTAACCATAAATAATTGTAAAAAAATTTTTAAAAATGCTTATCGACAAAACTGAAAGTCAAAACAGAGGTGTTCATGAGTTTTTGTCATCCCAATTCAAAACTGACTTCCTTAGCTGACTGGTAGAATGATACACAAGTTCCATTTTGATCAACATTTCTGTAATCCAGAAAAATACCCTAAGAGGCAGCAACTAGTATATTACTGTTTCTTCTGCCCACTATAAAACATTTAAGCTGGGAAAATGATAATAGTGAAGAACAATGTCAAAATTAATTATATCCTAAATGTTATACAGTATCATGTACTGCAACTAGAATAGAGTAAGAAGAATAGCAAAAAAAAAACTAGTAAAAGTTAAGGTATATAATTTACTCAACAGAATTATATCAGTTAATTTCTTAATCTGACAAATATTATATAAGACGTTAAAAAGAAAGTATGCCAGATAACAATACGTTCTGTACTGATTTTATAATTTTTCAGTAATTTTAAAATTAAAATCTTATTTTAGTGAATATACCACTGGGCAATTATGACTTTCCTTAAGTTAATCTAATGATGTGGCATTTGTTTTAAGAGGTTATTTTTTTAATCATCCCTTGTCCAACACTTAGTCTTCCTTATTTTCTCCTAATTGTTTACTTGAATTATCTCACATTATTCTGTGGGATTTCACACGTCTCTGTGTGCCTTGCCACCTCTAGAACAATGCCATGTAGAGGAAAGTGCTGGGCAGCTCTCTGAAGTACAAGATGATATTACGTACATCTTGGTATACAACTTGTATATGTATGCAAGTGAGTGAAGTTACTATTTATAAAATAGATGATAGCCAATTGACTCGGCCTCCCCGGAAATTTGTGTTCCAAATGCTCAATGGTCTGCCTTGTACTGAAAAATAAGCAAGGAATCTGACCATCAATGATGAGAAAGATGAAATCCTAGAATCTCATTTTTTACCCTTTGTGCTATATCCTCTATCCACTTCTCTATACATCTTCCTTGAAAATACACTATATTTTAATCTTGAAAATAATTTTCAAAAATCTAAGCTTCATATGGCCTTCAAATGGGGAATGTTCTCCTAGTCATTTCCAGGCTGCTCACATTCCCTTGCTTTTTTCCTTGATCTTCTGCTTGTATCCCTCATTAAAATTTATGTATTTGCGTGCCACACACAACATGTAAACATTTAAAGTCACATTAGGTAACACCCTGAGTATACTACATTTTACTTAGCTTCTATTTCATTTAAACAAAAATGCTGATTGTAACCAGCTGGCTTAATAATAACCTAACAATGGCTTGAAAGTGTTTGTAAAATCCAATAGGTAGAAATAAGTTGCTAGAGTTTGATTTAGAAGGAAATGATTTTAAATCTACTTCTGACAATTTTTCATCGAAACCTTAAGCTAAAATTATCTTAGCCTCTTTGCAACATAGCTTTATCACCTATAAAATCAGAAAAATTTATTTTATAGGGTGGCTTTTAGAACTGCATCAATGATTCATATGAAAACACCAAGTACATGACAGAATTTTAATAAATGCTTATTCTCACTCGCCTTACTGCATCTTGTATTAGATGTGTTTCTTTGGGAGAAGTCATCTCAGGGACTCTTTTAAGACCCCATGTTTATAACTTAACTCAGCCCCCACTACATTACAGAGCAGTGTAATGTTTAGCAACCCAAAGGGAACTCAGAAAAGTGACAGCAAGGCTGCAGACACGGCTCCAGTCTCTCACTGGGAAAGCCTGTGGCTGTACAGAATCAGACACACAGATTCTGGGCATGGAGTCAGGCTACATTTCTAAGCCTAGTGAGCAAGGAATGTAGAAAGGGTTTCTCCCCTGCCTGACCTCCCTGTCTGTGCCACCTCTATTTATTTATCCCCAGACATCCTGAACAACATGAGGAGGATCTGATATAAGGTGTTAGTTTCATTCAGGTGCACCTGTGCAGAAGCATTAGTTAATGTCTCATTGAAGTGTTCCACATGTTTCTTTTACTTCAAGACAGCTTAGTGAGTGCATTCTCACTCGCTTCCCTAATCCTGGTCCCCATAAATCTTCTACAAGTCCCTCCCTCCATTGTCCTTCCCATCCATCAAGAACTCAGTGAAATCCTCTGGCATGTACCGTACATCTCTGCACCAAGCACATTCACAAAGGAGCCCTGTCATTGCTGTATTTTTAGCTTCCATTTTCTCCCCACACCTTGGTGTTTAAGTGGCTGTGCATGTAGTTTATATGGTAGGGAGAGGAGTGGGTAGTGAGAGCTGGGGTGAGGGAAGGAGGTGTACTGTTCTGTACATTGTAACCACTTGAGGATGGTGTGGGAATACTTAGAGGAGGGCAAGAAGGAGTGGAGGAGTGAGTTACTCAATGTGGCAAACATAGGTCCTAATAACTTTCATGAAATCTCATTATGTGTCTAAAATACAAACTAGCTCAAATTTAAGCAGTAACAGTAATAGGATCCATGTGTCCAAATAAGACTATAATCTTGAAAACTTACCCCCTTTTTCATATCAAAAAGAACTGAAATTTTTTTAAAAAGTAGAATCATTATCTAAAGAAGTTAATTAGTATTGAATTCTCCCCCACCTCTCAGAGGGGATTAAGTGCTTCCTCAATTAGTTTATATACTTCAGTTTTTTCAGCCTTTTTGTCACTATTGTCCTTTCAGGAGAAAATTAAAATTTTATTACTGTACAATTTTCAATGTGATTAATTCAAATAATAGAGTGACATCAGTCAGGAGACAAGACAAGAGTTTCCTGTGTTCATCCCTTACAGATACATTAATTTGAGTGCAGGTGCACACACATGCCACACACACACACACACACACACAATTTGCCTTCCCAAAGCCAAGGAGTCCAGATGAGAGATTACAGCACCTATGATGGAGCACAGAAATAAGAAAATGTGCAGTGTAGAGAGTTGAAAAGATAGTTTCACATTACTTCTATCACTCTCCCCCAAGCTCACAGAGCACAGAATTGAAAATATCCTCTTGTGGAAGGAGAAGAAAATAGGCATCCACTTTGCTGTGGACCAGCACTTTGTCAGGCCCAGGGAACCCAAAAACAAGGCCTGACTCCAATAGTCTGAGGTTCCAAGCAGACCCCCACAGCTGCAGTCTCCACGCTGGTATTTAGGAACCAAGGCTCCAATACTGCTCCAGTGACAGACCAGGCCCTATAGACCCAGAATGCAGACCCATCCCAGATCTTGGAAGGTCTCCACAAACCCGGACTCAAAGCCCTACCTTCACTGTGGCCCCAAAGTGCAGGTGTCCCTCATAGACCCAGAACTGAGTCCTGACCCATACCCATTCTTACAGATTCAGTATCCAAGTCTGCTCCCATTATCCCAGGTACCAGCCTTGACCCTGTGAACCCAGAATCAGGCCTACCCTAATGGACCCTACTTCCAGGATATCCCCTTACTGACTCAGAACCAAAATTATCCTCAGAGACCCAGGCACCAAACCTATTTGAGCACCATGTTGGTCTACAGACTCAGCTTCAAGACCCACCACAGCACCACAGCTCCAGGACAGGCCCTATACATCTAAGCTTCTGGATAATTCTCACAGACCCAGGATCCAGGCCCTGTTACTCCCAACTGACAGGAAACCTTAGTGGACCCAGGCTCCATGATAGTCTGGTGGACACAGAACTTGGGCCAGCACACATAGAAGCAAGCTTCAGGTTTGCCCTTACAGAAGAATGGACCAGGCCCTCCTATGTAGATCTAGGAAGCAGACCCCCCCACCTGCAGACACAGACACCAAATCTGTCCACCTGAGTCTCTATTAGCAAGCTTCCCCCACAGACCCCAACAGCCAATTTTTCCAGAATCTCTGGATGGACTGACAGATAAAGGACTTTTCCTGCTGAAGCCAAACAATAAAGACTGAAAGAAATACCCACTTCTCTAAATATGTAGGCATTAAAATAAGGCCACAAAGTTTACAAATTATCATGGAAACATGACACTGGTAAAGGAACAAAATAAAACACTAAATAAAGCAACTAATCTTAATGAAATGGAGATTTATGAATTTTCCTAGGGACAATTAAGCTTAATTGTTAATTTTGTAGGATGGGAAGCTGCTCAAATCCATTTCTGGGTTTGTCTGAGTGGGTCATGGAGGTATGACTTTGGGTCCATATCTGGTCCCTGGTCCCTTCCTCTCTGCATTATTTCCCTCCTCTGCTTACCAGGCACCATGAACTAAACAGGTTTGTTTCAATATGCCCTCCTGTTATAATGGTCTTACCTTGATTCCAGCCAACCATGGACTGAATCCTCTAAAATCATGGGCCACATAAACCTCTCCTTCTTTTAAATTGCTGATGTTGGGTGTTTGATCAGCAACAGGAAAGCTGATAATACACCCAAGAGGGAATCCTAAAATATCATCTTAATAGTGTGAAGGGGATATGAAGATGGGGGAGGTGGAGGGAGGAGAAAGAGAAGTAGAAAGGATCAAAATGCAATATATCTGTGAGCTACAGACAGACAAGTACACAAAACCAGAAAAACAATATATGAACAAAACAAGAAGTTTAGCAAAGTGATAGAAACCATTTAAAGAATTGAACAAATTTTGGAAATAAAAAACACAGTGACTAAGGGCCTGGGGATTTAGCTCAGTGGTTCTGCCACCTGCCTCACAAGCACAAGTTCCCGAGTTTGATCCCTGGTAACAAAAAAACCCAACACAGTGACTGAAATAAAAATTCCAGAGACCACTTTGATAGTTAACTCAATCAAGCATAAGAAAGAACCAGTGAGGTTGAAGACAGGTCATTTGAAATTATCCAAAGGAACAAAAATACACAAGAATTAAACAAAGTAGAGAAAATACATGGGATTTATGAAACATCATCAACTAAACTAATATATGTGGTTTTAGAGATCCATGAGGAGCAGAGAAATTATAGAAAACTTAAAGAAATAACAGAAAAATATTCAAATCTAGAAAAGTAAATGAATATGCAGATCCACAAGTCCCAATGCACCCCTAAAAGATTAAAATATAAAACAACTTTCACTGAGACACATTACAGTCAATTGTCACAAGGCAAAGACAAGGAGAATTTTGAAATCAATGAAGTCGTTTGATGAATAAAAGTCATTTTTATAGTGTTCCAGAATCATGGAAAGAAACGTATGGAGACACAGAATTTGGGTAAAGAAAACAAAGCCTTTACTTGCTAGCAAGGCAGGACCACCAGAAACTCGTGTGATAAATGTCCCTGCCGTTCTTTGCTTTAACGTGTCCTTTCATATCTTCTTTTAGCCATTACCTCATTCCTGGTGGCCTTAGTCAGTAAAATTTCTGTTTCTCTTTTACAACTAGTTCCTGTTAATGGTTACAGTCATAGACATATAACAAACAGATGGCGCTTAAAACACATACATTGTAAACTACCCAAACATTTCTACTTTGCTTTTCTCCAGGTTAAATGTTATCTACAGCTAGGTTACAGGTCAAAGGTTCAGTTAGCCATCACCTTAAACAATAAGTGTTACAGAAAAGGTAAATCTTAAAGGAATGTATTACTTATTCTACTTCAGCTACCTTAATAACTAACGTATAGTTCAAATTTTCTCTATCCATAAAACCAGCACCGGGTTTCTCAACAAAACCTTGTAGGCCAGGAGGAAAAAGGATAATATATTTAAAGTGCTAAAAGAAAAAAAAACAAAACTCTGATACCCAAAAGTACTATATTCAGCAAATCTGTCTTTCTGAACCAAAAGAGAGATACTTTTGCAAAACAAACAGATGCTAAGGGAGTTCAATACCACTACACTGACTTTGAAATAAATGCTAAAGGAATATCTTCAGGTTAAAATTACAATAACACCATAAAAACATATGATATTATAAAACTGACTGTAAGGATAATGTAGGTAATCATTACAGGTAATAATATAGATTAAAAGGATAATGATGTAATGTAAAGATAATAGTACAGGTAAAAAAGGTAATATGTAGAATAAAGTTAAATTAAGAGAGCAACAACTATAACCACAATAATTTTTAATTGATATACAATACATAAAATGACATAAATCATGAAATCAATAACATAAATTCTGGAAGAAAGATAACTTAATGTGTAGAGTATTTCTACACATGATATGATTTTATATATAGAAGACTTCAAAGACTACATCAAAATATTGTGGGAACTAATAAATTTGGTAAAGTTGTAGTACATATGAAAATCAGTTCCATTTTTATATACCAATAAAAATGATCTGAGAAAAAATTAAGAATATCTCATACAGAAACATTAAAAATATAAACCAAAATACCTAGGGAATAAGTGTAATCAAAGAGGTAAAAGATATGTACACTATAAAATATTGATGAGAAAAATTGAAGATACAAATAAATGAGAAAATATTTCATGCTCATAAATTGGAAAATATTGTCAAAATGTTCATACTATCCAAAGTGATCTACAGATTCAATGCAATCCCATATCAAAATTCCAATGGATTTTTTACAAACATAGAAAAAGTAATTCTAAAATTCATATAGAGCCACAGAAATTTTGAGAAAAAAGTATAAAGCAATAGGCATCATACTACCATATTTTAAAATATACTATATGCTATAGAAACATACTATAATGCTTTCATAATTTAAAAAAGCATGGATATATATAACAGAATAGAAAACTCAGAAACAAGTCCACAAATTTACAGTTAATTTATCTTTAACAAAGTGAGGAAGAACAGAATGATCTCAGTCATATGGGGAATAGAAAGTTGATATCATAGAAATTGATGGGGAAGGGGAATAAAAAGAATTGAGATGTGTTATGAACATATACCAATTCCCCCAAACAAATGTAATCCTTATGTACTGTAAATATGTACTAATAAAAGTAAAAGTTTTTCAAAATAACAAAAAAAAGAGAGAAAGAAAGCAGAATGGTAGTTTGAAAATGCTGGGTAGAATAAGAGGTTAGAGAGAAATACAAAGAAGTTGATAAATTATAAGTTATAATAACTATAATTTATTATATTAGTATTATAATTATAACTATAAGTTATAGTTAAACAGCAATAAGAACTTCTGATGTACTATTTCATAATAAAGCAGCTCTAGACAGTGATAAAATGTGAAAATAAAGAATTATAAATTTTTTTTGCCATAAAGAAATGATAAATGTTTGAAGAGATAGATGTTTAATCTGACTTAACATGCATTATATATGTATCAAAACATCACATAGTATCCCATAAATATGTATAATTTTAATGTTTTATATATCAGTTAAACATAATTAAAAGCACTTTTTGCTTATTAAGCAACAAACAGTATTTTGTATTTCTCTTAGACGTTTTAGTTTATGGTTTTTTTCTACAGGAATTTTTTTGTTATGATATCAGGTAAGAATCACATATAGTGATACTTTTTAAATTTCCCTAGCATCATTTGTTAAATAATTTTCTCTTACTGATTTCTAACACCACTTATTGTGTTATTATAATACACAAATTTTCATATTTATGTGAGCTCATCTTTTACCACCTCCTCTGTTCATTTATCTATTTTTTTCTAACATATATCAATACCATATCAATCTAATTACTGCAGCATTATAAATATTCTTAATATCTATTACTATCTGAGCAAGCCCACTTTTGTTACTCCTCATTAAAGTTACTAGGATTACTTTTGGAACTCTATATTTTCATATAAGTTTGGAGATCATTTTATTAAAGTTCCATAAAAAGTCTTGTGATTTATTTTGGAACTAGATAGATTTAGGGACTGTTGATAACTTTATGAAATAGAGCATCTTCAGACATCAACATTTATTCATATTTTTCTGCATTCTTCACATTAATATCTATAATTTTTAGATAAGTAGATTTATATAATATATAATGATAAATTAAAATTAATAACATAGGATCTGAATTCTCAACATTGTACAACTTTATCTGTAAATCTATTGTATATATTTCTAAATACAGGCACTCTACTTACTTAAAATCTCAATTACAACATTACTAAAGTCTGTTTTGACTCTTACCACCAATTCTGAAATGAAATGTGTGAATATTTCCTCCATGCCAACTAATTCTCCACACCATATAATGTCTACAGTGTCACTCAATTCGGATGGACCTAGACTTAGCAAAAATCTCACAGATTCCATAATTCCTAGGCTAGTAGGTTTCCAGGGTAGAATCATTAGAACTATTTTACCTGAAAAAAAAATGTCTTGGAATATACCCTTTCCTTAAGAGGTAAATTAGTAAAGGAAACAGTCCACTTGTCTACATTTTTTACCGGTATTAAGAAATAACAAAGAAGCCAGGTCGAGTGCTGCCCAAAGGATTAAAGTGCATTTCCCCCACTAGTGCCCATGAAACCAGTGCTGATGAACATAAATGTTCACCTGCTAGAAACCAGGGTGCTCTGTGATGTGGCGGTCACAATCATGGCCTTGTTTTCAGTCCAACATGGAAGAGTTTGTCTGAGTTTTACTTTAAGGGGTTTTACAGCTATAATTAGCCCCATTCAATTTGAAATGTTGCAAAACCTAAAAGGATAAAAATATACATAAAAGTACAAAGTAAAGCAGTTAAAAGTAACCATAAAAGAGATGATTGAAAAAAGAAAGAAATAATTACGAGAGTAAAAAAGGCAGCACCTGATAGTTTGGAGAAATTAACTATATCTGTAACTGATAAAACACTTGTTCAGAATAAAGAATTTTTACAAATCATCAAGAAAAATGTAGACAACACAATAGGAAAAAATGGGAAAAGAAATGAATGGGCTTTCTACCATAAAAGGGTATCCAAATTACATAGAAATACATAGAAAATGACGTTGAGTTTAATTATTCATCAAGGAAATGCAAATTAAACACACATATGAATAGTTAAAACCAAGATTAACAAAATCAAGTGTAGGCAAAGACATTGGCAAATTATAACTCATACAATTTTAAAGGGGGTTTAAATCCATCCTTTAGCAAATTGGCATATCTACTAGAGCTAAACATATGCATACCTTTGACTTAGGCATTCCACACTAAAGAAGATAACCAACAAATAAGTACCCATATCTGTCAAAACTTGTTAAAATCTTTCTTGCAGTATTATTTGCAAGAGCATAAAAACAAACAACACAAATGTCCATCAATAATAGCATGGATATCTTTTATATAACTGTGAACCAGATAAATTTGTCATTTGTAGGAAAATTGATGCACCCTGGGACTATAATACTAAGTGGAATAAATCAGACACAGAAGGTTAACTATCATGTTTTTTTCTTATATGAGGAACCAAAAGTATAAATAATTTAAAGAATAAAATAAAAAACAAATGATAGGAAACAGGAAGACAGACTTTGTGGAAATGGGAAGGGGGTGGGGGGAGGGGAGGGGAAGAAGAAGTAAAATGGACCAAGATGTGATATGTATATCCATCAATTCCCCATGATGAATGTATTTATTATGTATCACATACAATAAAAAATGAAATCGATACTATTCTATAATTAGAACAATTTTTCTATACCAAAAATGTGGATAAAACTCACAAATATAAGCTGAGGAAAATGGACTAGACACAAAAGTGGTTCTATGTGACTCTATTTATACAATGTCCAAACCAAGAAAAACCTATCGATGGCAATAGATCCCAAGAGCATTATTATCCTTGAGGAAGGATTGAGTGACTGGAAGAGGAGCCAAAGGGGGCCCCTTGGGTACAAGTAGGTTTTACATCTTGATGTGATGAATTTTCAGTATTATAATTATTAGACATATTAATTGTACAAATTAATGGGCTTCATTTTGAAATTCCCATATATGCATATAAAGTGCTTTGCTTATAGCTGTGGTATTTAAATGCAAGCACTTACTTTGTGAAACCTGGGCTGTGCATTTAGCACTTTGCAGTATTTTCACACTTGAATAAAAACTTTAAATGGAGAGGAAAAGTAATTCTAGGCCTTTTGCAGACAAGCTCCAAAACTAGAAAAAAACAAAATCTAATTCTTAACACAACAATGACAATCATTTGCTAAAGAAGGAAAGATTCTCTCTGGTGTGGGTTTAGAACACAGTCCACAAATGTAAATGACTACAAAGGGCAAGACTTTCACAAACATGTGTGACAGGGCCAGGTGTGAGGCAGTAGGGATTAAATGGGTAGCATTGTTTTCAGACAAAATGCAAAGCCCAGTTACTTCATCTTTAAAAACACTGTGCACATAATTCCCAGACCAATGAATATACAAGCTGAGATTACAAGGATTATTCTGTCTGCAAGGAAGAAACAAAATTATTTGTCTTGCACATTTTTTCTTTAATAGGCCAACAAGTCAAGGAAATGGTAGGCTTATCTGTGACACATTACTGAAGAGTACTGAAAAAGAAATGGGAACTGGAGAAGCCAAATTGATTTTGTCCATAGGACTACAGCCCATTTCTTCTACCAGTATCCATAAGGCTGGGCAGTAATGAACTTCAATTATCTACCTTGCTGAAACCCAAGTAGTTTTTGACATTGCTGCATATAGAAGTCTCCTAGGAGTGGAACTCTTGCTGAGAGAATAAATTTCTTTTCTCTTTGGAAGATCATCCTGCCTTTTCTTTGCAACTGTAAAGATCTTGAAGGCATACAGTCTTTGAGTGAAGGAGAAAGAAACTTGAAAAAACAAGAGGTCGTAGCGTGATGAAGGTACTTTGCTGACTAGTCAATACCTCACACTATTCTAATTTGTAATGGGATGAAGAAAATGATTTACTTAGCTTTGATATGTTTGGTATATTGAAAAGAGCACCAACCATAGAGTCAAAATTACTGAGCACAAGTCCTTGCTGTGGCACTTACTAGTTGTATGACTTAGATGACTTTCTAAACCTTTCTCTACCTGAAAAATGGGGAAGAGTAATTCACATCCTATGGCATAGACAGGAATCTTAGTTTACAGGCATAAGTTTGTAAGATGTGTCAACTTGATTTCCTTTTAATTGACTTGAGTCAGTGAGTGTCTCTGTAAGATGGTCCATTCCTGAGTATTTACCTGCAGGGGATTTAATGGAAGAGCTATTGATAGTGTGGGCAAAGTTAAGGAAACCATGGAGGGAGAACTGCACAGGGTTTAACAAAAACAGTATTTGTTTGCTCTCCTAAGCCTCAGCGAACAGAGACAGAAGAAATGTTTCCAGGGAAACATTTCACATTGGGAGGGAAAGAGAGAAAGAGACAGGGCACTAAAATAAGGACTGCTGACCAGAAGCTCTAACCCAGGTACCACACCCACTGCCAGAATATCACACTGCCAAGGCAAAGTGAGCTGAGACAACCAACTTTCTGAATTCCTGCTCCTCCCAAGCTCCTGTGTCTTCTACTGATGTCTCCCATTGGCAGAACCCAACCCTCCCATCTTTCTGTATCTGATAGGATCCCGCATTGTGTGAATTCAAGTAAAATTCTGAGACTGTGAGAAAGTGGATGACAGATACCATTAGTGATCATACCCCCAGAGCAAGAAAGAGTAGAGTGGCTCCAAGGGTGGGCAACAGAAATAACTGTCACAGTGTGCGACCACGACAGTGTAGAGAGTGGATGATTAGGGAGATTCCCAGGAGTAGCACCAAAGCCGAGAGCTCTCAGGCTTTTATTTAGAATATCAGTGTAAGAAGAAAAAAAGCAGAAGAGTCTGGCCGGGGATTTAGCTCAGTGGTTTTGCCGCCTGCTGCACAAGCGCAAGGACCCAGGTTTGATCCCTGGTACCAAAAAAAAAAAAAAAAAGCAGAAGAAAAGCAGTTTGGGCAAGGAAGGAGCTGTTTTAAGGCGAAGCAGTTTTCTTGGGGAAAAAGGAAGGACAACATCCAGACACCACGTGCTTCACTAATCTAAACTTCTTATTATTCATCCATTCACTCCTCACAGAGCCTGTGTGTTTGTGCCCCACAGTCTAACCATGCACTCCTCGGCCAAGTTCCTAACAAATAACAAGCAGCTAATTTATTTTTGTGCCTACATCCTGTTCAACAGCTGTGTTAGTTTTAGTTACTATTTTCCACCTCCGCTTATCCCAACCTTTAGGGATTAGGGCTGGCTGGGCTCTTGTGGTCCTTCTTAGTGCCGAAAGATGGAGGAACCGAGGAGGCCTTCCAACCACCGGCTTACACTAGCAACTTCTGGGGTCTGTTGGCTCTGTCCGAATAGTCCCTTCAGGTCCATGGTCCAGGTAAGTTCTCCATGCCATCACTCAGGATCCTCCCGCATCTGACCTTCAGGGTCTATTGTCTTTTCTCCAGACACTTCTTCCCCAATTCAATGCACAACCTGGTTCCTTTTTATACTGTGGGTCCCAGCTTACCTGTCTCTTCCTCAGAACTTCCTCTTTCTCCAAACTTTAAAAAAAAAAATTCTATCTCATCTTGTTTATTTCCCCCAGCACCTCAGACTATCCTGTGTGTTTATTTACAGGTTTATGGTTTGTTCTTTTCAACTAGAAGTCTGTCCTGTTAATCTTACTATTATCCTTAGTGCTAGCACCTAGTAGGGCTTCATAAATATTGGTTGACTGAATGAATAAGTGACTGAGTATATGAACCAATGAAATCTTCTCATTGAAATGCATGTTAGTAAATTACATTTTTTTCCTTTTCAAGGTTGATAATATTTTATGTATATGCCACATTTTCTTTCCCATTTACAAATCAAAATCACAATGAGATATACCTTACACCTATTAAGATGGCTATTATCAAAAAACTAAAAGATATGTATGGATGAAGTTTCTCGAAATATATATATTTAATCTACAATTTGAACCAACATCTAGGATGGAATTGCCTGCCACTCCAGAGCAGATTCACATACCAAAACACAAATACTTTACAGAATTTATATTCCCTTCTCTGTTCCCAACTGCCCCTCCTCCACCATTCCATTTCCATTAATAACCCATAGCAGCCACAAAGGGTTCTTCAAACATATGAAAGGCAAGGATTTCATTGCCCTTTTCCCTTTTCCTTTCTTACTTGTCATAGATTCAATGAAGCCACACCATTACCAGTTTGATTAAAGAAAAGAAAGTTAACCTGTCAGAAATTTGCTTTCTGTAGCACTTAAGGAATTTGGGTGGTATGGCAAGACAGACAGGCTTTTAAAATTCTTTCATCGTTGACACCAACTTGATGAGTGACACTGCTGTGATGGTCCCAGCTGCAAGATGAGACTCAGATCGCTCCACACGTGTGGCCACAACACAGCAAGTACTGTGATGCTCCTTTCTGCTTAATGCATGGTTATTTTATGTCATCTAAAGACCTCTCATTGGCAAACTTAGAAGACATTTCAAGTAAAAAAAGAAAACAGAAAGAAAGAGGAAGAAAAAATAGCAATCATCATGAAGACACTCATGAAATATTACTAAGTACGTGCAAATATTTGTACTCACTAGTTCAATTTCTGTATCTCAGTATTTTTCTCTCTCTCTTACTGTCTCTGATTCCTTGCTCTTCCTCTCTCTCTCTCTCTCTGTCTTAAAGTCATTTACTTTGGTAAAATTGCCTCCAAAACATGCTTTTCAAACACTATTTAGACACTCACACTCCCACCTTCAATAATTTTCTTTGTCTTCTTTTTCAAGTGTTTTTAATCCAGACATTTCTTCACTATAGATGGCAAATTCCATATTGTAGACAGCCTTAGAGGAGAACTGAGTATATCTGTATCCACAATCATAGCCATATTTTATTTTTATTAAAAAGTTTCAAATTGTATAAAATGTTCTTTCCAACCCAGTCCAAATGCCAAATTCTAAACTCTGAAGCTTTTATCCAGCCTGCCCATAAAGGCAAAGGATTTCTCATTTCTCTGTTAATCTCTTCTTGATTCCTGTGCACTATTTATAATACATGCTTTCCCTGGTGGCATTTACATCACATTTTTCCAAGAGGCCACATGTTTCTAGAGCACAGAATCCCACTGAGTCATTCCTCACTCTTACATAGCTTCACAGCACAAAACACCATTCCTATTTGTAAAATCCTGTTTTAATACTGCTAGCTAATAAGCATGATACTGGTATTTGTCTTGCTCTCCTAAACCAGTCTTCTTTAGGAATCTCAATCTAGTGAAAAATGTGCTGTAGAGGTTACTCAGATATTTTTATTATGATCCAATATGTGTATTGAATGGAAAAGTCCCCAGATATTCTCTGGTGTTCCTTGAATTAATCCCATAGTTTGTGCCATGCAGCCAATCTCGAGGAGTACCAAGCGCTCTCTGGGGTATAGGGGTCCCCTTGACTGTATTCCAGAGAATGCTGAACAGTGTGGACAAATATGGTGACAACTAGCAGGAGGTGGTTTCTAATGGTGCTTTTCTGTGAGACATGTTAGCATTTATTTTTTTAATTAACACTTTTATTGCTTTCTTGCAGTATAATTTATTAATATATATTGTACTTATAATAAGCTGCAAATATACAGAGTCTGACAAAAAAATGTATACATACTTCAGGGAAAGAAAAATAGTATGATGTTTTTTCAACATTTGGTTTTACCCTGGTATGGGGCACCCTATAGGATGTCATATATCACAGAAAACCCACTGTACTGCCAGCTCTTAGAGAAGAATACGAACATGCAATCTCGACAGAACTTTGACCAAGGTTACACAAGTAGGAATTCACTATGCTAATAATATCTGGAAGCTAATGGCCACCACTTTGAGCACCTCTTATAATTGTAGAGGCTAAAAGTAACTTGTATTAATCTCATGATGTCTCAATAAATTTGGCATTAAAATATACATACAAGGTGAGTTTTCGGGCTGGGGATTTAGCTCAGTGGTTCCGGCCCCTGCCTCGCAAGCACAAGTTCCCGAGTTTGATCTCTGGTACCACAAAAAACAACAACAACAACAACAAACAAACAAGGTGATTTCTTTCCTGATATGTATATACATTTTTTGGTAGACTCTGTACATACAGTAAAACCTTGGTTTCTGAGCAAAATTTTTTCCTGAAACATTCTTGTAATCCAAAGCACTTGTATATCAAAGCAAATTTCCCCATGAGAAATAATGCAAACTCAGATGGTTTGTTTCATAACCCAAAAATATTCATATAAAAATTATTACAATACTGTAATATAATACAACATAATAAAAATAATACAAACTATAAAGAAAAATAAATAAATTAACCTGCACTTACCTTTGAAAACCTTCATGGCTGATGTGAGGGAGACAAGGGAGAGGTTATTGCATAAGACAATCTTCACTATCACTAATGGAATCACTGCTATCTATTGGCTGAATGGAATCTTTGTCTTTTTGTGCAACTTTAACAAGGAACCTACCCAATGAAACTTGCTTTTGCTTCCTTTTAAGGATTTCGCAAAAATATGGCATTGCATTGTCATTAAACAGATTCATTGCCTGTGCAGCTACAGCCTTACTCAGGTGGTGTTTTTCTATGAAATTTTGCACTGTTTCCTACATTGAACACATCTCCCTAATCTCATTTGAAGAGAGGGATTCCTCTGCCTTTTTCATGTTCTTCTCTACAGGTAAGACTTGTTGCAGTTGGGAGATGACCACTCACAATTCCTCAGAGAGAGAGAGAGAGAGAGAAGAACCACTGGGTCAGTTGTGATCATGTGACATTTGGCATAACATATTGCAAGATATCACTCATTTATCAAGTTAAGACTTACTAGAAATGTTTGCTTGTCTTGCAGAACATTCATAGAACAAGTTACTCACAACCCAAGGTTTTTACTATACTTTGGTTAGTTTGACATATACACATCAGTGAAACTGTTAACAGTGAAAATAACAAGAATTTCCATTGCCTCTAAAAGTTTCCTTGGGTCATTTTTTAATCCATCACTACTTCCAGTCCTACTTAGACAACCATTGATTTGGTTTCTATCAATTTTAGCTGATCTGCATTTTCTAGGAGTTTTGTATAAAGGGAGTTATGCACAGGTACTCTATTTTTCATCTGACTTCTTTTACTGGCCAAAGAAATCTTTAATTTTTTCCATGTTTTTACAGATATCTGTAGTCCTTTTTATTGAAATGGAATAGAATTCCCTTGCTTAGGTGCACTCCATTTTATTTGCTGATTTACCTGTTGATAGACACTTAAATTGTTTCCCGATTAAAGCTAATAGGCACATTTACATACAAGTCTATGTGGACAATGGTCTTCATATCTCCTGAGTAAATATATAACAGTGGAATTGCTAGATCACATAGTGGGTATAATATATGTTTAGCTTTAAAAGAAAACACCCAAACCAGCTGTAAAAGTAGCTATAACACTTTTATGCTTTTACTATGAGTATTTTGTTGTTGTTGTTGTTGTTGTTGTTGTTGTTGTTGTTTTCTGTACTAGGGATTGAACTCAATGCCTTCCCACTGAACTACATCCCTAGCACTTTTTAAAATTTTTATTTTGGAACAGGTTCTCACTAAGTCTCTAAATCACCCAGACTGGACCCTTACTTGCCACCCTCCTACCTCAGCTTCCCGGATGGGTTTACAGGTGTCCAACACAACACTCAGCTAGTAGGAGTGTTTTGACAACTTCAGCTGTTCTGTATTCTCACTCACAGTTGATATTGTCAATCTCTTTTTTATTTTAGCCACTCTCAAGAGCATGAAATGGTCTATCTTACTATGGCTTTATTTGCATTTTTCCGATGATAAAGCTGTCTTTTTCATGATTTCATATGCATTTGCAAATCTCCTGTTTTGAAGCATCTCTTTAAGCTTTGCTTACTTTTTGTTGGGCTATCTTCTATTTATTGATTTGTAACAACCTTTATGTATTTTAAATGCAGGTCTTTGGCCTGATTTATATATTATTCACAATATGTATTTTATGTATTTACAAGTCAGTTCTAAGTTGCATTTGACTACAGTTGTTTTATCAAGATGTCAAAAGTTTAGACAGAAATATTACCTTTATGGGAAAGGTATACATTATCCAGCTCCTAATTTTCCACCTTAAACCTAATAGTATTCAATAAATGTGCTGAACAAATGAAATATTTAAATTAACTAGTTAAGTAAATGAATGCCTGGTTTATCATGAAAAATTCAAAGATATCACAATGTGGACTTTTTAAATAAACTAGTAAGACAGTAAAGCCATGTGCTGATGGAAAGAAATGACAGGTGTAGAGGAAAATGTATCTCTTTTTCTGAAGCTTGGTAATGTAACAGGTACAGTGAAATGAATCTTTAAAAGTTAGATACTCTCCCTTAGAGACAAATGACTTCTCCAAACATCCTCAGGCCTAACCATAAAAGGTTCCCTTCTCCTGTCCTCAGCCAGATAAATGGACAGAATATACAGGTGCTGGCACCAGGAGTTCAAAGTGTAGCTTATTTTCCAGAGGAAAAGAAGGAGAGGTCCAGGTCCAGAAATGGATGAAAGAAGCCTGAACATACCCATTGTCTCATTTATTCCTTCCCCTCACTGTCTCTTGCTATAAAATACCCTAACATAGATGTACACGGGGAGGTAGCGACTTGAGGAAAACGAGCCCCTCCATCTCCTCAGAGCTAGCTTTGAATAAATCCCTTCTGCTTTTTACCCTAATGGCCTCTTTTAATTTGGTGAGCAAATAAACCTGAGCTTATAGACCTAAGTGGTCAGTAACACCCAGATCCTCCATCCTGGGAGAATCAATTATAACCCCTACAATATTGTTGTCACAATTTAATAAATAAAAAAACTCATGTGATACAACTTTCCTTAAGACTGTATTTTGTTACACAGTGAGAGTTACTGTGTGTGAGCATGGAATCTCATTCATCTTTACAAATTTCCTGCAAATAACTCAGCTTCTGATATATACTAAGTATCTAATAAGCGCCTAGGCTGGAAGCAAACTGAACACAGCTAAATATGTCAGCTTTGAGCAGAAGAAGACTTTGAGTAAAGGTGCATTGGAAAAAGACTGACCTGATGGAGATGCATAGGCTAAAAGGGGAAGGAGTACTAACTGCAGAGTGACAGATGGTAGAGAAGGGCTGCCACACAGAGGGACTGGGCACAAGGAGACCTAGGGGCGAGCACCCTTCCAACCAGGCTGACCATGAGCAGGCAAGATACCAACGAGCATCTGCTTACATAGGCATGGGCAGGGAAGAAGGGGAGACGTCTTAGCACCTCCAGCTTTCCTGCAAGCATTTGGCTGACTGGTTCATACGAGAGATAATAGAGTTGGGATGAAGGGAAACTGGGGAAACCGGAGCTGCGTCAAATGATGTGAAGAGAGAGGAGAGCTGTAAGGAAGAAAGTATAAGGGAAAGGTATATTTATGAATAAGACTACAGCCACCAGTTACCTAAATAAGCCTTTTTGTCTCCTTATAGATAGAAGCTTGCCCTGATATGTGCCAGGGATGCTAAAATGAGAGCCCCAAAGGGTCACATAGCTTCACTGGCTTCCCCACATACACACACTAGCAATTAGCTTCTTCACTTCTTTCTACTTCGTCCTTGGGTGCTGACATCCTTCTTAGTGATGGATGCCCAGAGCCCATGACTGCCTGAGATATCAAGGGTCTGCCTCAAAGTCACATCCCTCTCTTCAGTGTGGCAACCTTTTTTTCTTGACCTTAAAAATGTCTTATTTTTCCACTGTTGGCACTGTCTGACCAAGAAAACAAACATCCTTGTTTGCCTTTTTTTTTTTTGCCTCCCTCTGGCAAATGTCTTTTAACAGTCACATTTATGTTACTCTCAGCAGTGGATCTGGGAAATGATCTTCCTATTCACATGGAAATTATTGGGCCATTCTTCTGTCTTTCTCCTTTACTGAGCAGCTGACAGGTGGAGCCCAGAGCAGAGATTTGTTCAGAATTATTCAGAAGACAATGAGGATTCTATGAGCATCTTACCTTCTATTTTTATGTTGTCATTATTTTCTTATTTTTTAATAAAACTCTGGTGATTGGAATTTAAAATGGAATATTAAACAGTATTTGTCATAATAAACGGCAGGTGGAGAGGACCTTTTCCCCTCTTCGTTTTGCCTATAGGAACTCGCACTGCTGCAATCCTTTTGTCTTTACCTTCACAGAGGGAACTAAACACATGGTATTTAATTTTATTCTTTAACTATTTAAGGACTGCCTTTCTTGAATGTTTTAGCCAAATGCTTATTTTAATGTACCTGTGCTAGTTTGACTTGTCTCAGATGGAAAAATGGGCTACAAAGAAATCTTTTATTCAACATTTACCATAGGAAAATAAACTCCATGTGTCTTAGTTTCTTTCTTCATCACTTAAACAAAATACTCAATATGCGAAACTTAAAGAAAGAGAGGTTTATTTTGGCTCTGATTTCAGTCCATAGTCAGCTGGCTTTAAGGCAAGACAGTATGGCAGAAGGGCATAGAGGAGGAGAGCTGCTCATAGCAGGGCAGTCAAGAAGGGGGAGGAGGAGGGAGGGAGGGAGGCAGGGAGAGATCAAAGAGAGGAGGAGATATACCCTTCTAGACCACACCTCCAGGGACCCGCCTCCCTAACCAGGCTTCACCTCCCAGCCTCCACCTCCCATCCTCACATCTAGCTATCAACTCATCACAGTATCATACTCCTGTGATCCAATCATCTCGCCAAAGCCCCCACCATGACTGCATGAGGATTTTGGGGCACATCCAGGTATAAACTGTAACATCATACCTCTTCTTTCCTAGTATTTGATATGGCTTTTTAAAGTTGTATTGGGTGATGGGAAGGCCTTAAAATGTCTGGGTTTCAATCTCAGCAACATGACTGATCAATTTTTAACAACAGTTCCAGGGTATCTATAAGACTAAGTATGCAAGAATCAAGTTTACCTTTGAAGTTTTTCCTGTTGTTAATTTGTATGCTCCCATTTTATAGCCTCTTCCTCACAGGTAAGCTGAGCCTTTAAAAGGAAAATATTCTTTTTTTTAATTTAATCTGTAACTTTAATAGACTTTATTTTTCCCATTAAGGTTATTGGTCCATTTTAGGTATAAAATACAGTTACATTCATCATTGGGATCTTGTACCATTACATGAGTCTCTTGGTTCTTATTTTTTTTCCCGTTCCCTTGCCCTCCCTTCACCCCCTCCACCCTTCCCTCTTTGCAAAGACTTTGTTTCCATTTTTTCCCTTTCTCATATTTTTTCTTTTCCCTTTTTTCCTTTCCCCTACCCCTCCCACTTCCCATGCTCCTTTAGAACTTTGCTTCCTGTTACACAATATCAATTATATATTTTTAAAATTATAATATCAAGATCTAGGAGACATTACCACAGATTATACAGAATTTAAAAGGATATAGAAAACATATTTCAAAAATCTGTTTTGAAATAAATTTGACAACTTCTAAGATGTACCTTGGAAGACAAATTAATGAAACTAACTCTGGAGGAAATATAAAATTTGGATAGCACCTATTAAAGAAAGTACATTCCTAGCTTGAAAACCTACCTATATGACAACAGCAGGCTCATATACATTTTAACTGATAAATTATATCAAACAATTAAAGCAGAAGAAAGAAGGAACACTTCTCCCCTCATTTTAGGAACTCAACATTGTGCTAATCCTAAAACTGGATAAAGATAATAGAAGAAAAAAGTATGAACATAGATAGAAATTTGTTTAACAAAACAAACTATTAGAAGTTAGATCTGGCAGGATGTAGAAAGTGGTTTTGTTATAGGGATGGCAGTGTTTGGTTCAGCATTGGAAGATCCACCCCCAAAAGTCATCATTTTAACAGAGGAAAGGAAAAAGCCATATGATCCTGTCACTAGTTGGAGAAAAAGTATTGGACTAAATTCTACAGCTGTTCATGGCAAAAGCTATCAGGAGACTAGAAGTAGAACAGAAACTTCTCAACAGATTAAAGACATGTACTCCATACTTTCAGCGAGAATGTCTTATATGAATGGAGAAGATACAATGCTTTCTTCTTAAGGTGGGGAACAAGGGCAGACATGCTTACTCTTTGTCTGTCCATTAAACTTTGAAACCTAGGGCCCACCAAAATAGTCTGGCAATAAAATGACACAAATAGGATAGGATTGGCAAGGTAGAAGCAAAATCTTTATATGTAGATAAAATGATCATCTACAGAGAAAATGCTAAGAAATCTTGAGGAGCCCCTAGAACTTGTACTTGAATTTAGCAGGATTAGAAAACACAAGGTATATATAAAAATTCAGGTCTGTGTATACTTGCTATAAATGAAGAATTGGATATTAAAATTTAAAAGTTATGTAGGAGTACAAAGGACCTAGAAAAGTTAAAAAAAATAGTGTTGGAAGACGTTTAGTACCTAATTTTAAGACTTCTTCTAAAGCTACAGTAATCAAGGCAGTGTTGGTGTAAGGAAAGACATATAGATCATTGGAATAAAACCGAGAATCTAGAAACAGAACCACACATATATGGTCCACTGAGTTTTGAAAGATTATTTAACATTAGCATTTTATAGAAGATAAACTCAATTCAAAAGCCGAGGAAGAGATAGTGTTTTCAGCAAATGGCACTAGAACACCTGGTATCTGTCTATAAAAAATTAACCACAACCCTTTATTTCCATACATGAAAATAACTTGAAGGGATCTATGAACCTAAATATGAAAGCCTAAAAGTATAAAACTTTAAGAAGAAATTATAAGGAAAAATGTCTATGAATTCAGGCTAGGCAAGAACTACCTAGGATACAAAAGACATGATGTATAAAAAAAAAACTGATAAATGTGATTCCATCAAAATTTAGAACTTTAAATGACATCATTAAAATGAAAAGTAATCCTTAAACAGACCATATTTACAATGCATATAACCTATGACCAGACTATATAAAGAATTCTTAGAGCTCATTAATAGACAACTCAATTAAAGTGTAGACATAAGAAGATGATAAATAGCCAGTATAGCACAAAGAAAGGTGTGTGACTCTAGAATCAGAAAAATACTAATCAGTACAATGACAAGATAGAATTATACACTCATTAGGGAGATGAAGTTAAAAGTTTTAAAAGCCTTGTCATGACTTTTTCTTTTTGTTGGACTCTCCCCCTTTGCGTTTAATTTGTCACACCCAATGGATTCATTCTGCTGGGTTTCCTGGGGTTGTGATCCTCATTGTCTTTTCCTAGGATATGGTCTAAAATTTTTTGGAGTGCCGGTTTGATATTCCTGAAGTTCCTAAGGTGCTCCTTAACATGAAAGTATCTTATTTCTCCATCAATTTTGAAAGATAGTTTTGCAGGGTACATCAATCTGGGTTGCAGGCTGTTTTGCTTTAGGGCTTGAAATACATCACTCCAAGCTCTTCTTGCCTTGAGGGTTTGGGTTGAGAAGTCTGCTGTGATTCTGATGGGCTTTCCTTTGTATGTGATTTGTTTCTTTTCTCTCACTGCTTGTAGAATTTTGTTCTTCTGTTGGATTTCTGGAATCCTAACTATTATATGCCTATGTGTAGATGGTTTTTGATCAAAGCTATTTGGAGTCCTATATGCCTCACTTATCTGTATGTCCAGTTCTTTTCCCCTGCTTGGGAAGTTTTCTGCCATCACTTCTGTGAACAGTTTTTTATGTCATCTGCACTCTCTCCTCTTTCTTCATTGACTCCAATCAGTCTTATGTTATTCTTCTTTGCATCATCTAGCAGCTGCTGGATTGATTTCTCATGTTCCTTTACAATTTTAAAGCAATTTTTCTTTTCCTGGTCACTAATTGCAATCTTTTCTTCTATATCTGAAATTCTGTCCTCACATTGGTTCATTCTGCTGTGCAGACTTTTGATGGAGTTTTTAATCTCCTGGAAATCTGTTTGCATCTGTTTTATGGATTCCATTTGTTTCCTATGTTGGAATTCCATCATGTTCCTCAGCTCCTCTATTTTTTTATCTATGTCCTCTCTAGATTTATTAATCATGTCTTGCACCATGAGCACAATCTTTGCTGTTATCTGAGTAATTATTTCTGATTTCATTTTTCCCAGATCCTCTTTTGTTGCCAGTTCAGAGAGTCCAGATGGTTGAGTGTCAGATTGTTCCATCTCATTTCCCTTTGGGGTTGCTGTAGAGGATCCAGAAGTCTGTTTTTGAGGCTTGTTTATATGTCTTCTCATTTCCAGGGGTGGGGGTGCTTCTGGCACCCGCTCGGTTCACCTTCTCTGCCCTAGGAGCTTGGGATAGCAGCTAGGGAGCTTCCTTGCAGGTACTGGGACTGGCTCAGCTTCTCTGCCCTAGGAGCTTGGGATTGTGGTGGGGGAGCTTCCTTTCAGGTGCTGGGACTGGCTCAGCTTCTCTGCCCTAGAAGCTTGGGATGGCAGCGGGGGAGCTTCCTTTCAGGTGCTGGGACTGGGCTCAGCTTCTCTGCCCTAGGAGCGTGGGAAGGTGGTGGGGGAGCTTCCTTCCAGGTCAAAAGGAAAATATTCTTAATGGAAACAACAAGATCCCTACTGGCAGAGAAGAAATAGAAAGTGAAGAATTCCAAACTAGTGGAAAGAGTCTTGTAAGGTGAGGAGGGAGGAAGAAAGCTTCCTGGCAAGCTGAAATCACAATACATGGCCAACTTTTCCTCCAGTCTGTAGGGCTGCCCTGCAGGAGAAAAGGACACAGGTGCCACCAAGGTAAAGCAGAATGTTGTGTGCATGCTCACTATTGACTAATATCCTCATGTTTACATCATTGCAGAATACTACCTTGAACAGCAGTAGTTCCATGTAACTAATGGTGAATCACTTACAAACTCACTTGGACAATTTGTAATAATGGTATTTTACTCAGCTGAATCTCTTCCATGATTGATCTATTCAAGACCCTGTTAGAGACTTCCTACAGAAGAGGATTATTACAGAATAACAAGGATGAAAAAATAGACTTCAGACATAATTGGCCAAACATAATTCTTTTAGATTTCACCTAAACAGCCTTGCAATTCTCTAGTAAGTGGAGGTTAGGTATTAAAACCAGAGCTGATTCCAGACTCACAGTGCATGAGATTTCTAGGTTTCCTTTGTATCTCCATGTATCCCCACAGTGGATACCTGGGTATGGATCTACACAGCACTGTGGTGCAGTTATCCATGCTGGCTGCCACAAGCTGATTACCCCTATTGCCTCCCTACTTCACATTCAGTGACATCACACCATGGTAGCTTGAAATCAGCCATAGCAAAAGTATCTTCACCATGGAAATGGCCAAAAATTATAAAGCAGGGTTTCTTTTGTTCTGAAAAGCAGTTACTAAGCATGCATCCACAAACTATTATATATCTGTGTGCATATAAGTTGTATAGACATATATCCATGTATATATTCAGTCTGCCAAAACTGTATACAGATTTCAGCAGTTTGCCTTGGTAATAAATGCCTGGAAGCTAATGATTCACCACTTTGAGCACCTCTTGTAATTGTAGAGGCCAAAGGTAACTCATATTAATCTCATGATGTCTCAATAAATTTAGTATTAATATATTTATACAAGTTTTTCTTTCCTTGATGTATACATTTTTGTAAGACTATAGATTCAACGGATAGATTACACATATATATAATATAAACATCAATGTATGCATCTATGTATACATGTATGTAGGTATACATATAGTCTGTCTTAAATTGTACTTCAACTTACAGTGTGAGTTCATTTTTCAATTAATCATTTTATGTTGCTATGAAAACATTTTTACTTAAAAAAACCTCCTTGTATAATGTAAAATCACACATGGTCCCTCAAATTTTCCAGTAATTACTGTCTTAGTCACTTGCTAATTACTGTGACACAATACCCAATATCCACAAATTTTAAAAAGAGAGGTTTACTTTGGCTCACATTTCATTCCATTGTCAGCTGGCTCCAAGCCAGACTGGCATGGTGAGGGGCTTGGCAGAGGAAAGACCATCACTACATGGCAGCCAGGAAGCAGAGTGAAGAGGACAGCCCGGAAGGGAGATAAATTGGTTCAGGCCATCCCCACAGTCCCTCCTCTTCTGACCAGGCCCCACCTCCCAACACCTAACAAACTGTAGCATCCCTGTATCCAGTCACCTTCCACAAACCCCCACCACTGAGTGCATGAGGCTTTGGAAGGACATCCAGATATAAACTATACCATTTACCACACAGTAGACACAAAATAACAGCTATAAATATATATTTAGATTAAATAAATCTCAACTGACCATTACAAGCAAGCCGTGTTTTCCAAGTGTGTACATTACTGTAAAGAAAGCCTGTACGTCTATAAAAGAAAAAAATACAAAGACAGTAAAACAAAAAGAACAATACAAAAATAACTCTCACACATTTTCAACCTTTGTCACTCTTACAAGCAGAGTTCCTAGTATTCAGGCCTCAACCTCCACCAGACTTATGTGTGTCCAGGGTAGGGACACATGGGTTCTCTCAAGCTGCGCCCAAGCTGCAGGACCTGGAGCAGCCACTGGGGACCTAGACTTCAGAGCCAGGTGCCAATGGCTTTCTTGAATGACTTGTCAACACAAGTAATTGGCCCATGCTCCAGTGACTCTCAACAATGGAAGAAAATTCTTTGCAAATATGGGAGTAAGACGGAAAAACTGAAATCAAACTGGAAGCTTAGAACCTGCCAGATTTAATCCCTTCTTCTCTACACTGACAGAGCTAATGAGTGGATTGCAAGATTTTACACCTCATGTATGATGTTTTAAATGCCTCAGATAATAACAGAAATACACTTATATAGTGCTTTTTATGTGTTGGCTTATTTAATCTTCACATCAGGGTGAGACAGAAATATTGGTCATGTTTTACAGCTGTGGAAACAGACGCTTGGAGAGATCAAATGACTAGCCTAAAATCACACAGCTGGTAACTGCATGATGTTCTTAGTTACACTCAGTACTCTTTCCTCTACATTTTCCCAATGGTTGATGAGTCAAATGGAATCAATCCTGCCTTTTAACAACAAGTGCAAGTCAGTTATCAATTCAGGCAAACTGTGGCAAAGCTAGGGAATTGCTGCCCCCAACCCAGGCTACTGTGGACTGAGCTGCTGACCTTCTTCAGTCTGTGCACAATATTCTTGAAATCAAACATAGTTCTCAAAATGTCAAACCCTGAAATCCAAATGCTCATTCATATCAATACACAAATCAGCCCTTAAATAATTATTTATATCTTTGCTTTAGAAATAATTAAACATATAAATCTGAAGAATAAAATCAGGGAATGGAGCCTTACACAGTGAGCAACTGGAAGAAGGGCATTTGAGCAAGTAGCAGGTACTGGATGTACAGCAGCAGTGGACTCATGCCAAGCTAGCTACTTTTACATGACTGGTGTGGTTTCTAACATCATAACCTAAGCATGTTGCAAAAGGAGACCTGTTCCGGTGGCATTTCAAGTTCTACCCATATCAGCTCAGCCCTTTGTAGAATCCTCATATCTGCAGGCAAATTAATGATCACGTCACTCTGAGAAGGAAACTAATATTTAGACACTCTTTTGTTCAATGAAAGTCTTAACTTCAACAGGTCAGTCTCAGATACTTGACATTTTTTCTTCCCTGTTCTTCCTCTATTTTACAATGACTTCAGAGATGTAAATTAGGAGTTGGGTGTGAGATGAAGCTATTTTACTCTGTTTCTGCCTACTCTCTTCTTTGAAAATGAAACACAAGGCTCCCGTTAGTAATAGAGTGGGTTGTGGTTGTCATGTAGATAAATACAACATGGTTTCACATCCTGTCCATTTTGAGTTACTAAGTAGGAACTCCCAAGAAGCAGCTCCATTTAAGGAGAGTCCAGGTGCTTTGATGCACTGCCAAAAACTACATTTTTTAATAAATAGGGTTTTCATGTCAAATCCAGAGAGCAGAATCTCTTGCCATCATAAAAAATTATCTACCATGTAGAATAATAAAAGCAGTGCACACTCGATGCCAACTAGGACCCTTGCCCTCCAATGGCATCTTCAATCACAAACCTAATCAGGCATATGACCTATTCTCAAAGGATCTAAAGAGTTGGATAACCGCAGTTTCATTGTCTCTCCAGCTTTTTTGGCTCCATTTTTAGAAGCCTGGAATGCAGAGCTATGTTAAAATCTTCTTTTCTTTTTCTACAATAACTCACCTCAAAACCTCTTGAAACATGTTGACTCATACTTAAATGAAATCTCCTTAAAAGTAAAATAAGAATAACATCTATTTTAGGTACTTTATCTACTGAAAAAGAGTAAAGAAGGTATTTATAATGCATAGAGGATGACTATGAGAAAGTTGGTAGCAGTAAAACTGAATGGGAAGAGACAATCCACACTGATATTGACTAGGTCAGGGAAGCGAAATTAGTCATTCAGACTTGGCATGGGTGGACATCCCTGGAAAGTTTATGCTTGCAATTTGTTTGAAAGTATAAGACTCATAGTAAATCCAATGTTGCTGTAATGCAATTTAAGCCTGAGAGAATGTCCATGCTGAGTATCCAGTGATATCCTACACAAAAGTGATATCCTTCACATCAAGTAGAAAAATTAAAATAGCTTCAGCCAGTTCTAATGAGTTCTAATTAATCTTGGTTGCTTGCAGAATGAAATTTTGTTAGGCTGAAAGTAACTTTTGAAAAATATATGGAGATCTGCACTATAATTGAGAGTCCAGAGGCAAACCCATACTTCTGGCCAATTGATTTTCAGCTAAGGTGCTAAGACCATTTAATGGACAAAGATCAGTTCCTTCAACAAATGCCACTAGGCCAACTGGATACCCACAGAGAAGAATAAAGTTGGAACCCTACCTTACATAATATATAAAATTTACTCAAAATGGATAAAAAAATCTAAATGTAAGAGACAAAACTACAAAACTCATAGGAGAAAATGTAGTGGTAAATCCTCATCACTTTTGATTTGACAATAGTTTCACAAGCAACAAAACAAAAACATGAATAAATTGTACTTCATCAAAATTTTAAAATTTTGTGCATGACAGCCTATTACAAAGAAAGTTAAAAAAACTGTAGAATGGGAAGATATATTTTCAAATCATATTTCTAATAAAGGATGAGTATCCTAAATATTTAAGAAACTCTTGAAATCCAATAATAAAAAGATAATCCAATCAAACATTGGGAAAAGATTTAGATAGACAATTTTCCAAAGAACATAAACAAATAGCTAACAAGCATTTGAAGAGATTGTCAGTATCATTAATCGTTCAAGAAATGCAAATCAAAGACACAATGATTATACTACGTCATACCCATTAGGCCAGTGTGTTTGTTAATTACTTTTCTCTCCTTTCTGAGACGAAAAACCCAACACCCAAATTTAAAGGGGAAAAAGTTTATTTGGCTTACAGTTCGTAGAGGTTTCAGTCCATAATCAGTTGGCACCAAGGCAGAGTGGCAGAGAGGCAACAGTTCGTGGGAGCGGAAAACAGCAAAACCAACAAGAGACCTTAAGAGTGTCTTTCTGCCCCTTTTATCTTATTCAGACTACTTCAATTCAGGCACCTCCAAAATAGCCTATGACTACTTGAGGCTTTGGGGGACATCTAGACACAAACCGTAACAACCAGCTGGCAGGAAAAAAAAGTAGAGAATAACAAGGGTCGATGAGGGTTTGGAGACCATTGCTGGTAGGAATGTAAAATGGTACAGCCACTGTGGAAAAAAGTCTTTCCAATCCCTTAGAAAGTTTAGGATAAAATTATCTGATGACATTGCATTTACATCCCTAAGTATATATTTTAAAGAATTTTTAAAATGTACTCAAACAAGTACTCATGCACAGTTGTTCAAAGAAGCATTAGTCACTGTATTTTAAACCCAAACATCCTTCAGTATATGAAAATATTTTTAAAATGTGATACATCTTTACATTGGAGTATTATTCAACCATTAAAAAATAAAATTCTGACATATGCTACAACATCAATGAATCTTGAAAATATCCTAGGTGAAAGAAGTCAGGCACAATGGTCACATTATATAAAACTGCATTCTTTTCTCCCAAATGGGCCTTTTTATACTTACATATCTATTTTTTCTTTTGTATTATTATATGTTTGCAGGACATAATATTTAGAGTCCTTATGTAGAGACTGAATTTTTATGAAAAATCCAGATTAAGTAAATACATAGAAACACAAAGGAGACTGGTGGTGGCCAGGGGCTGAAGGGAGAAGAAAATAGAAAGTAACTGCTTAATAGGTATGGGATTTTATTTGGGGTTGATGAAAATATTTTCAAAACTAGTAGAGGTGATGGTTGTACAATGTTGTAAATATCCTATAGAACCATTTGTATACCAGGCCTCTGAAACTTTTCTTCACCTCCCACCTGATATTAGGGATCTTCCCATCAGTCCATAGGTGCATGCTGGAAAAAGAAAGGCAGGGAGTCAGGAATATGGACCATGAACATTTGGGCTGCTGTTTATGTAACTTACTTTTGCCTTCAGGGTCTTCCTGGGCCCAGTCATGTACATACTACTGCCACTTGATAATAGAATATAGCGTAGACACTCAAGTTTATCATTTATGGCCAAAATAGCACCTAGTTCATGATAGGGACCTCTGACCAAATAGCAACTTAGTGGCCCAGGACTACCATGATTGGTAGCTACACCAGGAGATTTCTTTCAATAGTAAAGTAACTCTCTGAATAACCACAGATCCTAAAACAAAGGCCAGCTTCCCAATTTGTTTGGGGGGGGGGGTGGCTGATAAAGTGCTCTTCAGTCCAAATGATTCTATCACAAGTTGGCAGTCATAGCATCCAACTCTCTTGTCTTGGCCCTCCTGTCTCCCCTGCAACAAAAAGTCATTCACAGGGCTCACTGTGGGCCCATCTTGGACCCAGTGCAAAAGTAACCATGTGACTCAAGTTGCTCCAATCAGATACTTTATCCAAGATTTGTTAAACTCATGGTGGAAGAAGAGAACTCATTTTCTCTTTGCCAAGAAAAACAGAAGAATAAAGTTCAAAGCTGCCTATGGCCTTCTTCATTACTGTCTACCTTTCACCAACACCTCTGGATAAAATGGAACAGAAGCTAGCCCTTGGAGAAGAGCAAAAAGTGACTAGAGAAAGTCCTGGTGCTATTTCATATCTCTAGTTTTGAAGGTTTTTTTGTTTTGTTTTTTGTTTTTTGCTTTGTTTTGTTTCATTTTGATTTTTGTGGAAATGGGAATAGAGCTCAGTGCTTTCACACTGAGCTAACTCTCAGCCCTTTTCATTTTGAGACAGGGTCTTGCTGAGTTTTCCAGGCTGGTCTGAAACTTGCAATCTTCCTGCCTCTGGTCTCCCACTGTTTTTTGTTCTTTTTTGTTTGTTTCTTTGTTTTGAGACAGGGTCTCACTATGCAGTTCAGACTGGCCTTGAATTTACTATGTAGCCCAGGCTGGCTTCAAACTCACAGCAGTCCTCCTGCCTCTGCCTCCTGAGTGCTGGGATTACAGTAGTGTACCACCATGCCTGGCTTCCTTCTTAAAATGATTCTAAACCTCTTCTCAGGCCTCTAGATAGAAGCTAAAATTTCTGATAACAGCAAAACAAATCTGTAAATATCATGGATGTTTGGCTTCACAATACCCTAACTACTAGAACCCCTCTGCTGGATGATCTATGCAGACACTACACCCACAAAATGGCCCCCTTAGCATCAAAGATAACAGTGTCTGGCATCCCCGGCCTTCAGTACAAAGTAGGCTCAGAAAGAGAAATCTACATACAAGTTAAAATATGATTTGAGGCTATTTCAGCTCTGACCAGATAAGTTTAAGTCTGATAGAAGGATATGTAATGGGAGGCCACAGGAGTTTGAGGGCTTGGCAGTTTGGGCCACTGGGAAATGCGATCCGGGAGACCTGAGGAGCAATAAAGGAACCCGACATTTCAGCGTGTTCAAGTCTCACTTTGTCATCCTCCACCCCTGGCCTGAAGAATATCCTGAGATGATTTCAAGCAAAGCCTCAAATTCCTGTCTTGATGAAAGAGGCAAATTCATTTTGAACACTGTTTGGAAGGGCTGAGGATGAAACAGAAGAGGGCAGGGAAGGTGAAGCAAAGTGGTGATGTCATTTGGACCAGAAGGTTTTTGCATAATTGAAATTTCTTCTATGTAGAGCTCCACGGTAAGTGACATTTCAAGAGAGCACAGCTAAAACAGAAACCCGCCAAATGACATGGAGTTATCTGACTTGAGAACGCTGTGGACAAATCCTAATAACAAAAGATCTAAGTTAAGCAATCCCTTCAACAACATATCTGTGCTGTGGTCAGAAACTTACAAGCATGGAATTGGAAGTCCAGCTTCCAACTTTCAAAATTGTATTAGCAGCTAAGTATGTGACAAGATAAAACCTTATTATATATAAACCTTTATCTAAAGGAAACTTTTTGGTCCAAAATAGCAATGTATCTTAGTCTAGGTCTAGTACATAGATATAGGTAAAAAACAAAATCAGACTTGTTTTAAAAGGATATAAAAGCCAGAACCCAGGTTTTGATCTCTGACTCTTCATTCTGTGACGGGAGTTTTTAAAATCCTGGAGGCTTATGGAGCACATTCTACAAATCACCCTAAAGCCAACATCTGAATTCTCCAGATGAGAAAACAAAGACACAGAAAGGTGGAACAACTTTTTCAAAGTCATTCAACTATGTCTTGCTGGGATGAGACTCCTGACTGTCTTGATCATTGTTCACCTGACATTCATTTCATGTCAGTTCTTCACACTTTTGGCATAACAAAATAGGCAAAATACATACTGGCTCATGGCCTAATAGAAATAGACAAAACACATGCTGACTCTGGTGTCAAATGACCTGGATTCAAGTTCGAAGTTACCGCACCTTGCTGCATCAGAATCTTCTGCTAGATCTCTCAGCATGCTGCCAGTGAGCAGTAGAAGGCAAGATAAAGGATTGTTGGGAGGTGGCATATAGGATTTTGGACCACACTGCAATGCTAAAACTCAGTAACTGAGTCTTAGAGAGATAAGATGGGAGCTTGGAAACTGTATTGTGAAGTTCTGTTATGGAAACAGAGATGATGCTGCAGACGTGTCAATATTATGTGACAGTGAACCATTGAGAGTTATCCAGTAAACCTCTTGCTAAGAGGAAGTTGTTCTTGGTAAACAGAACTATAGAGATAAGAACTAAGAAGAATGGCTTTCCCACTTACATAATTTCAAAGAATAAGGACTTCTACCCACTGAGAAGATAATGTAAATGCATTTAGGTGGGAAAAGCCTATAGGGGATACCATGATCCACCTGGGCAGCGGGTGGAGTTGCTGCCAAAAGAAGAAAATAGGTATATTTTGCTTTTTGAGTTTGAGATCACCACTACATTTTCTCTGTGACCTTTGAACTTTATTCACTCTCTCCAAATATTTCACTTTTCTTCCATGCTGCTTTTGAAAGGCACTTTTTCCTACCGCAAATGTTTATAACCTGTAATGTTTATGGACTCCATAGTCTGTGTATATAAAAGTGACTATTTATGAAGAAAATGTTACAGTTTTAATTTGTTCCTCATGCACAAACTCATTCTCTATACATGATTGAAGTTGGTTAATCAGTAAATCCTGTGCAAACAGGTGTCATTGTAATTTTCAAAAGTGATATAATACACAAACAATTCCAAGTACACATTCCATTCATTGTGCTTACTGACATAAATGTTTCTCTACACTGACATTAGCTTTGTTTATGTGAACAGACCAACAGCAACAGCTGGGAAAGCCAGAGGCCAAAACATCCATTTGGCCTGGAACACTGCCTGTGGAACCCTTTGCCACCTGCCTTTCTCAGCTCCTGTCTGCTCCTTGCAGAACGGCCCCTGGCCTCAGCAGACACTTATGAAAAGCAGGATCTTTGTTCTGCAGTCTCTGATGACTATCATCTACCTCCCTCTCCAGCGCTTGGGAACTGTCAACCTAAGCACTTCATTTCTTCCCTCCTGGGAGCATTGCCATATCCTCAAAAAGCACTATTTCTGGTGTTAGACCTCCTCTACCTGTAGGGCATTTTCCCATCAGTTCCAGGGTGAGCTTGGTGGATGAAGCTATGGTTCTTACTGTATCACAGGGAGAGTTTTTCAAAGTTTTATTAAGGTGTAATTGACATGCAATAAATTGTATATATTTAATGACTACAACTTGATGAGTGTGGACATATGAGTAGACCTACAAAACCATGACAATATCAAGTAACAGACATAGCTATCAGCTCCAAAAATTATTCTTGCATCTCATATGTCTTGTTGTGTGTGTGTGTGTGTGTGTGTGTGTGTGTGTGTGTTTCCATATAAGTTTATTGGTACCTTTTAGGTATAAAATACAGTTACTTTCACCATTGGGATCTTGTACCTTTACATGACATTTCTTGGTTCTTATTTTTTCCCCATTCCCCTGCCCTCCCTTCACCCCCTCCACTCTTCCCTATTAACAAAGATTTTGTTTCCAGTTATTTTCCTTTTCTCATATTTTTTCTTTTCCCTTCTTTCCTTTCCCCTACCCCTCCCACTTCCCCTACTCCTTTAGACCTTTTCTTCCTATTACACAATTGATACTGTGTCATGTGTCTTGTATGTGTGTGCGCATGTGCATGTGTGTGTATGTTTTAGCATGACATGAGATTTATACTTTTATCTAATTTTTGAGAGTGTACTGCAGCATTATGGTCTACTGGCACTATGTGGTACAGTAGGTCTCTAGGACTAATTCATTTTGTATAACTGAAACTTTCAACCAATTGAACAGCTCCCCATTTTTTCTCTACCTATTCCTTGGTAACCACTGTTCTTTCTAGTCTCTCCTTCTATAAGTTTGACTATTTTAGAGTTCTCATAAAGTGAAATCATGTAGAATTTGTCTATCCTTGTCTGACTTATTTCACTCAGCATAATGTTCTCCAGGTTCATGCATGTTGTTGCAATGGCAACATTGGGGGGGGCTATATAATATTCTATTCATACATATATACCAAGTTTTCTTTATCTACTCATCTGTCAATGGACACGTGAGTTATTTAACAGCGTAAAGGTGACTGATTCCTTGGGGCCCATCACTGAGAATGTTGTGTCCCAGTATTGTTCTAGTGTGTTTCCACAGATTCTATTTCCAAAGATTGTTCATGGATGTTATCAACAAAGTGGTTCTCATAATCAAAAACTTCAAGAAACACTGGGTAAAACATATTAAACAGGTGTCTTTAAAGCAGGACTTTTCAAAGTTTGAAATATGCCATCATTACTGTGAATCTCTGAGGGGGATGTAGCATGGAGTACATCCCCAACCAATTTAACTTCTGAACATCTTTTTGCTCAGAGTTTCTCATGGAACAAATAACGATGGGAAAACACTTCAGGGGAAATAGCAATCCAAGCTGCTCTGTCTTAAGCTGGCCGTTCCACCCATGACAATTGAATATGAGGTCACCACACTGATGAGGATGTCACCTTGCAATTGTTTGTTTAATACTATCTCATATAATAGCAAATCCTGAACACTTGTATGTACTGTAGACATGGAGATGCAATGCTCAGGTCTTCCTCCCAGGAAGGACTTGCTGCTCAGCTGCGGTGAGCCAACAGCCCCAGCTATCAGTTACACCCTTCCCATCGCAGGCTCACTAAGTGGCCACGCATGGCAGCTAAAGGGATCTAAAGGACCAGCCACTTTGGCTGAATGTAGGGCAACTTATTGTACAGTTTTTCCTCTCATGCTCATCTAACTGATGCCTTGTCACACAAGCATTGCAGTTCACCTTCTTCCCTGCCTGATACTACTTTTCCTAATCACTTTCCTATCATAGGGGTTGAGTCATAATAAATATCCTATGTTCAAAATGTTAAAGAACCCAGTATGTGCTAGAAGCAGTCTGAAGGAGCCATGATAAATGGACTTTTGGAACTGAATCATTTACCTTTCAGCTAGCAACTAAGGACCCTACCTGTAATTGTAGCTGGAGTCTAGAAAGCTCCCAGCAAGAGCAGGCTGTCCCACTGCTAAGACTTTCACTGGAGGCTAAGTAGGAATGTGAACCAGTACAACAGGGGGTGCAATACAATGGGTATTTGGGGGGAAATAAGAGTTAAGAGGGTAACGATATTAGTGACTTTTGAAAAGCACTAGTTGAGTGCTGCAGAAAGATAGTGAACATCTGGGAAGAAAAGTTAAGAAATACCAATTTTAATAAATTTAAAATCAGACATTATAGAAAGAGGCTACTTTGGATACAGAGAAATACCCAAGAAAGTCAAGGATTAAGTTCAATCAGACAAGACTGAACTGAAATGTGGTTGAATGTCCAATCAAGGCAAGTAGGTTAAATCAACATCAGGGCCTTATTTGGAAAAAAAAACCAAAACCCTAGGACCTAACACATGGAAGGGGATGTACGAGTTGGTGGAGGCTGCAGTACCTGCTGTGGAGTTGTTAACTTGCCCTACTGAGAAACACATGGGACAGGCACCTACAGTTCTGAAACAAGGTTATGCCATCAGCAAGAGAGGAAAATATGCCTTCTGCAAAACTATCTCTGACTTGCCAGTAGACTGTGGGAGGGACAAAATGCCTGAGCAGGTACCACAAAAGGACCTTGAAATCAGATCTGCCCATCGCAAGTTGGATTCTATCAGATACCCCAAATTATAAAGTCCGAGAGCTCCAATAATAATTGATCATAAGGCTGTAGCAGTATATTTGGGATGAAGCATGAACATGAAGGTCACTTAGGCTCCCGTATGCCCATCACTATTACATGTGTTCACATCTCTGTCCATGTGAAGCATCTCTCAGGATCAGCTGAAGGGAGAGGGAAAATAATGAGTTTGGTTCACAGTTGAACTGGCTCTGTATGTGGACACAGCTGTACTACCTGCAGAAAGAGGCTTAAAGAACAGAAGTGAGAAAAAACTCTTCCAATGGGAAGAGCTTTGGGCAGTGCACTTGGCCATTCATTTTCTCTGTTGGAAAGAGAAGAGATCCAATATATATTAGATATATATGGGCTCATGGGTAGCCCCAAATGGCTTTTGCAGCTGATCAGGGATCTGAAAGTGAAAATATTGGAAGGACAAGTGTGGGACTACATAACCTTTGTTTCTTTTCTCCAGCCCCATTGTGATTAAATGTGAGTTAATGGATAAAGATGCTTGTTAGTTTGGGGACACTAGATAAAATCTGTAACAGACCTAAAGTCCCAAAGTAAACTACTCAACTCCCTGTTTGCCCGGAACTGATGTTCCAGACACCACAATCTATAGAACAAGCTGCAAATGTCTGCTGACCATCAATACGTGACAGTCGACCACTAACCTTTGTCCCTTTTCTTTAATTCTATATGTTAACTTCCCCCTCAACCCCCTATAAGAACAGCCTCGGACTCTGAGCCAGTTGCCTCTCTAAGCTATTTTGCTTTGGGAGTGCCATCTGGCCAGACTAATAAAGGTCTGTTTTACTTTCCAACTTGTCCGGTGTGTTCCTTCCCGGGTGTTCTTCGCTGCAGTCAGCTCCTCGGTGCGTTTGGTAAGGCCTTCGGTCTTACACAAGGAGGCTGGGATTCTGTCATATGAATGGATATATGGGAATGAGCACGAAGATTTCTTTGTGTATTAACTTCCAACAGACAAAATTATTTATCAGTTAACATCAGCCAGTCTATCACTGTCTGATGCAGTGCTGGCACAATGGGACATGAGCTAAGTATCCACAATAACACAGATGGAGCATCCATGAACCCAACAGCATGCACCCTATTTATCCAGGCTGATTTAACTACTGCTACAATAAAATATCCAAAATGCCAGAAATAGAGATGATCATTGAACTCACAGTATGGCATCATTCTTTGAGAACACAGATAAGCTACGTGGTGACAAGTTGTATACATTGTGCCCGTTCATCTTGGAAAGGTCAGTGGTTCTTTCTCAATAAAATATGCACTCCATGTACCAGTTTCCCTCTCCTGTACATAAGGCCTGATCCTGTCCAAGTAAGCAGTGCTTGACTCCTTAGCATGGGATTCCCCCAAACATTAAATCATAGTAGGAGACTCACTTTTCAACAAGAGATGTGTAGGAGGACCCATAACCATGGGACTCACCAGCCCTTTCGTGTACCCCAGCATTCAACAATGCCAGCCTGACAGGGCATTAGAATGACCTGCTAATGGTATAAAGTGCCAGCCCACAGACAATCATGGGTGCCACTCTTCAGGATGTAGCAAATGAACTGAATCAAAGACTTATGTGGCAAATGTCTCCAATTGGAAGACATTATGTGTGGGAATCCAGGTGGGGAGGTAGTAGGGCTTTTTATTCCACCACTCCCTACCACCTGCTGAGGATCTTTATATTTCCTGGTCCCAAACTCTGGGTTCTACATGGCCGGAGGTTCTGGTTTACAAGTGGGGTACTCTGTCACCTCTAGAAAACAGTGAGAATACTATGGCTTTATTAGCTACAGTTGTTACCCAGTTAGTTTGTACTCATATCTGTATCCAGGGACCACTAGATTAGGAGAGCACTTACTGTCTTAAGATAAGTAATTGACTCTGATCATTAGAACAAAACAAGGTTGCTATACAAGAGGGAAAGGAGGAACCTGAAGGGAACTGAGATGATTCACTTGCTACTCTCTGGCCCAATTTGACTGGATAAATATAGCAACCATAGTCTGAAAATATGTCATTACCAGGTATTGGGTCTTTTGAGTATGATGGTTGCATTACATTAATATGTAAACCATGGAGCCAGAGGGATAACCCAGGTAAGGATAACAGACTGAATAGAGAAAGGAAATAAATACCAGTTGTAGCTATGAGACCAACCCTATCAGCAGGGATTATAGCTCATACTATGAACTTTCCTGTTCTAATTTCCCCTCAGGAAAAGAGGTCCACCTGAATTCAGATAAGGTTGTTCCCTGGGTACATATAGAGTGGATATGAATGGCACCATGGTAGACAGAATGGACTTGCTAACTGGCTGGGACACCGTTGGCACAGTCTCCAGTTACCAGTTCCTTCAGGGTCAGCCCCAAGTGCAGAGTCCTAAGGTCATACCCTCTTTATTTCACCCACACCTGGTGACTGAGCTCAAGAAGGAGGTTAAATCTGGTCCATTTGGGTCAATATGAAACATCAGATGGGCAACATTCACTTAATAGCTCCCCACTGGGTGACTGCCTCATGGGTCAATTTCTTCCTCTGTCAGGTCATGTTTTCTCTCCACTTCCCTTCTCAGGTCTTAACCTTAATAAACATTTTGTCCACCAAACTCAACCTCATTGTTTGCTTCCAGAGACTCAATCCTATTGCAGTATACAAACCATAGGTAGGAACGCACAAATATTTTTACTCGTAATGGGTAACACTTATTGAGAACTAATATGAGACAGGAACTTTGTAGCTTATATATGTAGTTTATATAAATTGTATGTCAGGTTTCAGTCAAAAAAACATAATACATGTATGGCATAGATATTATTATCCCTACTTTATAGATAAAGTAACTTTAGGCACAGAGAATTTATGCATCAAGTTGTATTTCTAGAAAACCAGAAACCATGCAATTCATCACTGCATACATTAAAAAATTAAAATAAGATAAGATCATCTTGAGATCTCTGTAAGCTGTGGCAACAGTTCTAAAATAGTAGTCAATCGCCATTAAAAGTGTGTCAGGACCTCTGCAGAAATAGTTTAAGGAAAGATTAAGAGACATTTGTGAGTATGGGGATTGGGTACAGGGAAATCAAGAGAAATTGTGGGGTTCTTTGGGCAGGACTGTGTTACTATAGTGTAATAGAATGCTGGAGTATCTTTCTCTTCATAGTCTGAAGAAAGCAGAGGAAAAAGTGTTAATAGTAACCCAGAAGCAGAAAGAGCTGTCTAAGATCTGGTAGGATCTGTAGGTTGATCATAAATAGGAGGTAAAGAAACCCATCTGATTACTGTCTTCTCCCTCTGCTCTTCTGCCAGTTGTTCCCCTGTCCCCGCCCTCAGAACAACTAGGATATTTGATACCATGTCCAAGAAGCAGCGCTTTTTCATTCCCAAGAGTCTTGTTAAGTCAAGGGGACATTCTAAGAGGACAGAATGTCCAAAATCATGTTATCTGAAGGACACTGAGAACTGGGCAATTAGTGTTATTGGCAGGAACTGCCTTCCTGCCTGTACACTAAGTCAGCTTTCTTTGGAATGAGGGTCAAAAGGTAGAACAAAGAGAGCTAATGGTCTCATTGCTAGGTACTTCAATCTATAAAACTCCTTCCCTACAGTAACCTGAAGAGCTGATGAGATTCATTTAACCTGTTGCCACTAAATCTGCTGGGTGACTCTGTTGACTGGTATGTGTCTGTTATGGATTTTGCTGGGAGGTGCTATTGACCTGCATACTCTTGTAGGATTCTGGCTGGGTAAACTGTTGACCTTTCACATGAGATTTGGCCAGGAAGTATAGCTGGACCTCTACAGGCTTCCTGTGGACGCTCCTTCACTAGTAAGTTCAAGTAACCCTGTGCTTCCCTGCTAATACTTGTTAGCCTTAATAAACCCTATCTCTCTCAAAAACTATCTCCAGATGTTTTCTCAGGTCTCTTAGAAACTATCTACTGCCCAGCACACCTGGATTTGGGATGATGCATCTCCACTGCTGAAACTGAACAGAAACCAGAAGTCCATATGGGTCAGCTTTTTCTAGCCAGAACACCTGGTGGATTGGAAAACTAACAGAACCCATCCAGAACAAATGGTGAACAAATGGCAGCAGGTGAAGAAACTGAGGATAAAGCAGATCTTCAGGCAAGGCCTCTGTATTTGGTGGCAGAACCAGGAATGGTCCCATCCCTATGTGTTTCCCAAAACAACTGACTCATGAAATAATAGAAGAGTAACTTAATTGTCTCATCATGGTGGCGCTTACTTAACTGAAGATGCTAAAGTCTTATGCAGTATAAATAAGCTCCTGATTAACTTCCTCATGTGCTTCTTATTTCACTTGTCTCCAGTAGACAAATTGTCCTCCATTCCAGTTGATTTTCAATGGAATAATTCACTCTCATGGTGGAGAATTCATGTACTTTAATACTTATTCCCTAGAAACTTCTAACACACAAGGAAAATATGAAGAAAATTAAATGTCAGATTTTCTGCCACGTATCAAAATGGAGGAAATGATAAGCTTTATGCTGATAAATTGGAAAGTTCTGACTGGTGTCTTATGAAAATCAATGAAATTACAGAGAGAAAAATAGAATTGGTTTAATTGGGAGGAAAAGAGAAAGAGTGGCACAATCAATGTTTATTGAATATCTCCAATGAGCCAGACCTTGTGATAGATAGATAGGTAGATAGATGATAGATAGATAGGTAGATAGATAGATTTAATCTTCCCCATGAGACTATGTACTAAGTGTGTATAATAGGCATGTGAATTTGGCTCTTTCTATCTATTCCCCTCTTTCTAGAAACAGCAATCAGAATATCTTTTAGGAAATTTTTCTTTCTAAATTCTTAACCACAAAGTTAAAATATGATGGCCACACTCCCATTTTGATGATTTGGCCCTGATTGGCTTATGCAGATCAATGTATCCTGCTTTCCTTTATCAGTTTATTACAGCTGTCATAATAAAATATTACATGCTGTGTGGCTTAAACAGCAGAAATTTGTCTTCTCACAGTTCTGAAGGCTAGAAGTCTAACATAAATGTCACCAAGCTTGGTTTCTTGTGAGGTCTCTTTTCTTGGCTTGTAGATGTCTGTCCTCTCTCCATCTTGATAAAATCCACCCCTTGTGCTTGTCCTAACCAACTCTTCTTGTGACACTACCAGTTACAGTGCGTTGGGGCCCACCTATATTAATTACCCCTTTAAATGCCCCATTTCCACATATACTCACCAGGGGTTAGTGCTTCAACATGTAAATTTGAGAGGAAACAAAGTCCAGCCCTTACCACTCCCTTTGGGCATAGTGATTAGTTCAGGGATAGGAAAGTACTATGGTTAAAGTCTATGAAATCCAAGGAAATGTGTGTTCAGAATTCTGGGAGAGAGGAGCTTCCACTCTTCCACTGGACTAGGTAGTATTTAGATACCAAGGTAGGGGTTCCTGCAGCCATTTTTATACCATGAGGAAAGCAAACTCAAGACATCACATGGAAGAAGGAAGCATAGACGCTTCAGAGAAACTGTATTTGAGTACACTAGTTGGATAAGCCCCAGAATTATAATATGCTTAATGCCATAAATTTCCCTGAGGTTCAAGCCAGCATGAATTGGACTTCTGCCATGTTTAACATCAAAATTCCTAACAATGTATCTTTGGTTTTCAGAGTCACACAGGTAAGAGCTAGAAATTTTGTCTAAGTCTAGCAGATGCTAAAGTCCTTTACCGGCTTCATGAAATTTACTGCTCTCTTTCTTTAGAGAACCACAGGCTACAAGCCCATCACAACTATGGCTTTAATTCTACTGAGCCTCCACTAGACAGATGAAGGTGCCTGTCCTTCTAGAAGCACATGTTTCCCACATGTCCTCCCAATCGAGTGTGTGAGAAGGCTACTTAACACAAGTCCACTCTGTGTTCCCAACACCAGAGGAGAGCCTGGGTTTCAGAACTATCACCCATCTCGGGTAAACCAACTAAAGATTGAAGATTTTTCCCAGAGTCAGCTATTTTAAAAGACCAATTAGTTCATTGCCCTCCTTCGGGTCAATTAAATTCAACACATTTACTGGGTCAGGAATCCTGCTGTGTGCTGTAGAGGATCTAAAGATAAATTGAGAAGGTCTCAGCCCTGAGGATGCTCACAGTAAGGGAAGCCTCCCAGCGACAAACAAAATACAAAAAGAAATAACCTGAGACAGGATCATTTGTAGCTTGTGAATAAGTATCTTTATTCAGAGAAGCAAAAAAGAGCATACTGATTCAAGTACATCATTGGACAGGGAGGCTACATCATTAAACACTACCTATTGAACCATGAAGCCCATTCCAAGTATACAGTATTGTGCACTTGCCCATGAGTGCTTTTCCTACAATTGACAATAAAAAAGATATGGAAAAATACAAAGCCACATGGGACTCTGACACCTCATCATATTCTATTGCCTTTACCAAAGGAAAAGAATAAGACTATAACCATAATAATGATGCAATACAATGGAAATTGTACAGAAAATTAGAGAATTAAGAGCATGTAAAGAGATATTTTCTAGGAACATCATTTTTTCAATAATAACTTGTTTGTCTTCTTGAGTTAATCTTATTATGTGGTTTATAAAATGAAAAGACAGTTTGGCTCTCCTCCTTCGGTTTTGTAATTATGTCCTTATTATACGAACTAAGGACTCATGGCCAAAACACATGCTTAAAAGAGGATCCTGGAGACAAACTTTTTGAAATCTAGAATGCCTGAAAATCTTACATTGATAGTGTCCAAAAGCATAATTCAATTATTTTTCTCTTACTGTTTTTAGTATCAAATATTTAATAGAATTGTATACTGGGGAGATTGTGAAGTGCTATGATAATTATCAGATTTATTTGGACAGCCTCTTGCTTTACAAAGCTTATAGCTCAGAAAAAACCTTACTATTTAGTACTGACCCACTGAATGATGAAGGAAAAAAGATTTTTTTCTGCTTCCTTTAAAACTGAAATAACAAATAGTTCACCCAGACAGAAATCAACTTTAGGAAAGCAACATTCCTTAAAGGGATACACTTTGCTTGAATTTGTTCAATCTGAGCAGCACACTCTTGACTGTAGTGCCAGGATTGTTTCTGATCAATAGCAATGCCTAGAGGGATGCTTTATACTGAGGACTTAGTCAAGCTTCTAAAGGAGATGAGAAACATGCTCATTCATTGACCTCGGCATAGGTATGGCTCACAACTTGCACTACGCAATGGAGTTCTGATCATGTATTTTCAGTCTTTCATGTCCATGTCTCCAAGTAAGCTCCTTGAGGGGTACAGCTCTGAGACTGGCCCTGCTGGACTATTCTAACAAGCAGGTTCTCTTTCTCCACTTTTGGCTTCTCCCTATGTTGCTGTGCTCCACAGACAATTTCCCAGATTACCAATATGCATTTCTGAAAACTCCAACTTTTCTTTAAATAGGAAACTATCTTCTCTTTAAACATAGTCACAGTCTTCCAATGCTATCTACTAAAAGCTTTGTGACAACTAATTAGTACCTAGGAACTGCCTTTCCTCTCCAACCACATGGTTTAATCTTTTTTTTTTCCCCGTCTTTGAGATCTTTCTGAACCAGCTAACTCTAAGTGGAATTCATCCATAATAATGAGGGAGGGATTGTAATTTATTTAATTTTGGTGGGATAAGAAACTTCCATATCAGCATTTAGGTTGAACTTGAAGCAGAAATCAATATAGACTTCAGCTGCTATAGTTAATTTAGCAATTTAATCACTTATTTGCCTTTAATTCATAAACTACATTTGTACCTGAAATTTTTGGATATTATCAAGCAAAATAAGAATCCAGGCTAGGAGCTATGGAGTAATAAGATAGCTCCTAGACTGAGGGAGTAACAAACTATCTAGAAAACAAAACAAAAAAAAATGTCTACCATGTTGCTTGGGCAGCACAAAAGATTCTTGATATTCCCAAGAATTATGACCTAAGACTTTCTTGCATTCCAAAATATGTCATGTGATTTGTCTCACAAAATGTAGTCATAAAGGTTAAATGACATTTGAAGATACAAATGATTTTTTCCTATGTAGGTTGAAAGTCATATACATTCCAATCTATTTATGGTTATTTCTGGGTAAGAACAATCACTTCTCTTTGGCTGCTTTACACTTGCCTTACCAGCACTAGCAGTGTGGGAAATTGTAGAATTCAGCTATCTAGTTGTAAGAATTGATCACAAGAAGTTTGTTAACTGAGAAAATTAAGTCATTTCTGGGAAATTCCACAAGTCTGTTTGTTAAAAGAATGCCAGAAAACTTTAAGAGACCTTGTGAAAGTTTCATGGGAGAAAAACAGGTTTTCCTAGTTTTCTTATTTACCATTGCCCAAGATCAGAGGACCTGGACCCAATGACTCTACAGGTGGTGAGAGAGATATGACTCACTATGCACATCTGTAATGTTTGTGGTGGGCCGGTGGGCTTGATTTTGGCTGAGATCGTCCTGCTCTCTTGATACTATCTGATAAGAAGAGGGCTTCGGTGTGCTCTTTGATGTGCGGGATTGGTGAACCAAACAGGGGACTTGTGAATTCCCCTGTAGCTTTTATGAGTCACTTAAAGTCACTGGTTATCATCAGAGGTGAAAATCAGAAAGACAATAGCCAGAATAACTAAGCTGCTTTCCTACATGTATGAAAGCCTTGCTTCTTCCCTTTGTGATGGTCGAATAGTGCCAGAGGAAGTAAACTACTGTTCATCCCCCAGGCCGTCTCCTTTTCTCTCTTTAAAAGTCCGTGCTTTCCAGGGTCTCAGGTCTCCTTCTAGAGAGACCACCGACCCAGCAGTATGTTTCTTTATGGAAAAAAATATCCTCAAAAAAGTTTTACAGATTCTAAAATATAAAGTCAATTTGATTCAATCACTGGCTATATTTCTAATTTAGGTAAGCCAACCTCACAACAATTTTTGAAGTTCAAAACAAAATCCCAGTCAAATTTCAAATTCTTATCCATCATAGACCTCTTATATAGCACAACATTGGTTGAAATTGTGTATTTTAGACCTATTATTGCCAAGCATTCATTATTTACAATTAGTGTCAATGGTGGAATGGATCAAAATTATTTACCTTAAGCATTTGGGGAATCAGGGAAAATAGTGTTTGGGAAAAGTTTTAGATTAAAAAAAAACAGAATTAGAGCTGAGATACAGGTAAAGTTTGACAAGTTCAGCAGAACAATATTGGTGGTGGCCATGGACATACAGCACTCAGAACTGTGGGAAGAGTCTGTACTCTGCAATCCACACCGGACTTGTGCTGAGGCCACACTCGCACTGGGGGCTGTATAGTCGATGACTTGAGTTTGGCAGGAAAACTGGAGTAGGCCAAGTCTCAGAGTCTGACAGGCAAATGTGTCTCTTGCTGACCCTGTGAAAACTTATAAAGAACCTCACTACAGTCTAAGGGTTTTTTTCCTTCCTTTCTTACAAGTCAGACCTATAATGAAGTCAGAGGGTGTTCTCAGCCTCTTTCTCTCCCTCTCAATTTTCCCTCAGGATAAATATCTTACATGTCTAATTCCATCATAGTATGCCCCTTCTGAATGCTTGGATTAACACAACTGTATTCTAGGCTGTTGTGGAAATTTAAGAACTTTTGGTTGTCGTCACTGTGGTGTTGTGTAGTAGGGACCACTGCTATGGTGGTATTTAGTAGATGTGGTCAAAGATAGAAATTCTTATACAATGTAGGAAATAATCTTTCTCAATGATGATTTTTTCATGCCTCCCACTTACAGCTATCTTGGTAAATACCTTGCATATGAAACATCTGTTAAGAATTAAATAATCCTCGAACCCAACTCCATTTTAAATACATGCATTTTTTTAGTGTGAATGCACAGTAAATTTTCTAGGAATGCTGTTACTTTGGAAATCAAAGAGAAATTATCTTTAAGTTACTGAGTGTTTAGCAAGAGAGGCTCCCCATTTCATATCACCATTCGCAATCCCACTTGTGATACCTGAGCAGCCAAACTGAACACCTGTATCAGTCTTTATTTGTAGCTTTGGATTAGTTATTTATAAAAGCAAAATTATGTCTTCTAATTTGCTTGTGCCCAAAAATGTGTGTGTCCAAACACATAATATTTTATTAAGTACTTTCTCTCCTCGTGTTTTCTTTTATTTTTACATTTAGTATATGGCATTGACATCTATAGAAATAGGCACAGTTATGGTTTTTAACACACATGATTTCATTTCATAATAGAACAAGGGAAAGTATGAAACCCAAACATGAAAAAAAAAAGAATGATTTGTTTAGACTGACAGGGTTTAGAACTTCTGTTTGAGAATAAGAAAAAGATGACTTTTGGAGAGAGGACAGAAAGATGTTTTGGCAGGGATTCTTTTTTCATGCTCATAGTTCTTATCTTTTCAACTATAACCCTCTCACAGTCATACCTTAATGAATTTAATCTTTCTTGCAGAATCCCTGGTGAACTTCCTATTACAGAACTAAGTCTTGGAAACCAATAACTAATGGGCCTTGGGACACCTGGGCCACTGCGTTTTCTGGCTAAATGGTCCAAAACCATCAGCCTCTTTCCAAGGCTCTATGCAGCTGTGTGTATGTGTGGAAGTTGCCATGAGATTCCAATGGCTCAGAGATGCAAAGCAAAATCACAGAGTCTGGAGCCAATCAACTTTCCAGAGCCCAATAACAGGTCTCGCTTTCTTTGAACCAGTGGGGCCACCATTTCCAGATGTTCTCTCCATCTCATTTACACCTAATCCTTTTGGGTTGTCAGTTTCTGGAGTCCACATCATGCTAGAAAATTTAAGTTACGCTTTGAGTTGAGAGCTGTTACAGGATCAGAATAATTTCTTACAAGATAAGCAAAATGCTTTATGTGTAATTTAATCCCTTTGGCGCCAATAAACATTTATAAAGTGCCCAAAGGAGGCTGTGCAGTTCTAGTCATTTTATAATAAGGGAATAAAATGTAAGGAAAATTTGGTTTCTGCACTTTTGTCATGCATCTTATTAAAGTAAAACCAAATGGGAATCAAGAACAATAACCTTTATCCTAAGAGGACTTTACATTGTTAGAAGAAAAATGACTATCTCCCTATCCTCCTAGAATTTTATTAATTACACTGTTTGCTCATAGACACCCTACAGGATAGAGGCTTCGAAGTAATTTTCAAAGGCATAAGGTGATACCTTAAGAGGGAAGAAGGCAGCTTCAGCCTTCATATTTACCCCAGGCTTTAGCAATGTCCTAGACTCTTATTCTCATCTCTGTTGCAACATTTGTGACTCAGAATCAGGTTACTGGATTTTAAGTTACTCCCGCCTTCAAAAAAAATCCTATAAATGAGTTATTTATGTTTGTGGCTACTTATCTTTTTAATAGTAACACAACTGGAATTATATGAAATTATGCTAAATGCTATGGTATTTGACTTCATATGCAATTGGCATTATCATATTAATAAATATTTAATTATATGTTTCTTGCTTTGGGGAATATGTCTTCTAATAAGATCTTTGCTCTTCCTTTTCCTGGAGTTCAGTAGCCAGAGCATTTTTTTACATTTCATCTTCTGATCACAAGTAGGGGCTCATGTGATCTCTAATTAGGGTTCCTGAGTCTTCTGTACAAAGTCACATATTTTTCCTTCTTATCTCTTGGCCACTGTTGAGGTCTCTATCTTGTTGGGAGTTCATAAGGCAGTATATTAATCTAAGTGTGTCATAGGCTCATTATTTAAAAGAAAATGGGACAATGTGTGATATCGTATTCATTTCTATCTCCTCTTGGTCCCTCATTAGATTTTGCAAAGACAGGCAAGCAGTGGCATATTCTCAATTCTGGACCCCAAAGTAAAAAGTCATCCTCAGTCATCTGTTCATCACCTCTCCCCATAAAATCTTTCTTGTAGGAGCAAAGTGGAGATGTAGGACTTTTATCCTTGTATTAATCTGTTTTCCCATCACTGAGACAAAATACCCAACACCCACAACTTAGAGCAAGCGAGGTTTAATCAACTCATGATTTCAGGACTACCTGGTCAGCAGGCTCCAAAGCAGAAGAGCAAGACAGAACAAAGCTGCTTAGTTAATGGGGGCAGAGAAACAGAGCGGGGGAACCGGCCAGAGAGCAATGAGTGAGTCTCTATATAGTACTCAAGGCCACACCTTCATGAACCACCCAGGAGCATGCTTTACTAATTTGGTAGGCATGCTTTAATCTGTTCAAATTTACGTATCACGATTAATGATAACAGCCACCATTAAATATTCCCTAGCTAGGACCCTTCACTATTACCCTCTACTTAGAGAACATGGAAAAGAGGTTCCCCTCCCAGTAACTTAAGAAACTGTGAATCAGACAGGGGGTAATAAGAAAACTATTCGAATATTTACTGTGTGGTGAAGACCTTGTTGTTAGTGAGAACATTCTATGGAAAAGGAAATGAGACGGCAGCTGGTAGAAGTGACTCAACTAAGGTCATTATCTAATAAGCGGCAACTCAACCCTCCTCCGTTGCCCTTACTTGTCCTTCTGCTACCTCGAGACAATTCAGAAAGCAACTTCAGATTTTGAAAATGACAATGGTTATAGTAACAACTGCTATGGCCAGATGTCAGCTATTGAGTGGTTTCTTGGTACAAATTAATTCAGTTCTAACAACAACCTTCCCTAACCTGTTTCTGCATCTGTATGAGGTGGATGAAGAAGATAACAGGTGGCACTGTACTGTACTAGTCCTCAACAGCCCCCTTCTAGGTGAAGGAGCAGAGAGGTCATTTGCCTAAGATCACATAGTTAATAAATAGAGAAGTCAGTGTTACAGTACATCTCGTCCAACTGGTCAAAAGAGGTTCTACTTAGCATCAAAGAGAGAAAGTAGTGAACAGTAGCAGAAAATGTTCTTTTAAATAAGAGAAAATACCTTAACACAGGAACCTACAATGAGTTTTAACTTGACACACGTAAAGCTTAGTAATAATTGGTGTTGGCTATGTATATTGCAATGCCTTAGTGAGGGTAACTGAACCAGGTTACCATTCCTTCAGAGACCAGCTCTCCATATAGCCTAGGCTTTTGTTGTTCCTTTCCGCTTGTCAGTAAGTAACAGATCTGCCTTGTGTAAGTTGCTGTGTATAGGAGTGTCCTGTCTCACTAGGTTCAGACAAGTAGTAAAAGTGCAGCCCAAGAGTATGGGCTGAGGTGGTAACCAGTGCACGGTGAACTAGTCTCCCAACCGCCACAGCTCAAAGCCCTGGAACAACAAAGGCGTTTGTCTTAGTCACACCACACGTCTATTGCAGACTAGTTATGGGCTCTGCTCCAGCATTCTTCACTGCAGAACACAGGATGACAAAGACTCCTTCTCAATGTATTTTCCATCATCACTGCAACAGGGGCAGGGGCACAGTGACTCGAGCAACCAATTAATATTTCTACCCAGAAGAGATACACATCACTTCATCTCAAATTTTTTTGGTCAAAATAGACCCATACCTCCCCCTAAGTTCAACAAAGTGGAAAAAATGTTATCATACTGTGTTTGGAACATAGAAAACTAAAATGACAGTAAATGCTCCCAATGGTTACCACAAAGTACTTACACTCTCAGGACAGAAGATTACTTGGTATAGATCTTCTGTATGCCTATGTGCAACACTGGCCTTCTTGAGGTTGCTGAGCATCTAGGTGCCTAAATTCTGAGTTTATTGCTTATCGCATGAAGTCATCACTGTCCTGAAATACTGTAACTTGGGAAACGGGGTTATGTGCCTTATATATGTGCTACAGTAGCCACAGCTGAAAAAGAATACATGGGGCCATTTAAGCTACTTGTGTCCATGGAAGATTGTGTTTACCATCAACTTGGCATTGTCTTTTGCTTTGTCCAGTACATTGAGACAATATTGAACTGGAAATGCTTTTTGACTAATCATTTCATTCTGGGCATCAAAATCTTGTCTCAATTTGAAAATAATAAGGATAATGATCATAACTATTATTTTGATACTGGTAATAATACCTATAATTTATTGACCTCCTACTGAGTTCCAGGTGTATTACCTAAAGCTCAAGTAAAGTGAGTTACTCAAAACAGCATTACTAAGATGCAGACCCCTGATTTTGGAGTCAGTTCTATATACAGAAAGATAAGAACCAAGGAGTTCAGACATTTATCTGTTATAATCTTAAAAAGCTAGTTAAGTAAAACTAAAAAAAAAAAGGGTTAATTCTACATTATGGAATAAAACTGTATGCTGTTTACTTTAGCATTAGATTGAACACAGGTTATCTTTATATCCTCAAGCCCCTAGTCAATATTTGGTTAAACTTGCTTCAAGCACAGTCCCATGGCCTATGACAGTTCAATGTCCTTCCTGATTTTTGAGTCATCCTAAGACTTCCTTTTTTTCTTTCCTTAGTCTATGTAGTTGGCACTGTTACAATTAATTCCCCAGCATCTCTTCTACCTTCCTGCATACATTCCACCCTTCCTGTCTGTGAACCTAAGAGGACTGACAGCTTTTAGTATGGGTCATGATTAACCTAAGTAAGCAAATACCCATCTTTTTTCTCATAGAGATTCAAAAATAGGCACATCACCCTAACCTAGCCATCTCATAGCATTTGTGTGGACATGGGAATGAATACAATCATTGTGAAGGTCAGAACTTTTGTAGACTTCAATAAAAACAGAAGTCATTTATTGCTGAATAAATAGGATGGGGAACACCTCAGCTCTCGCTGCTAAGGAAAAGGCAGGCCTGAGATGAGTCAACATGTCTGAGAGCATCAAAAAAAATGTAGCTGGTAGCTAGATTCAGTGGCATACTCCTATAATCCCAGCACGCTTGGAGCTTGTGGCAGGAAGATGACAAGTTTAAACCCAGCCTCAGCAATTCAGTAATTTAAACAAAAAATGTTAAAAGAGATGGGAATGTAGCTTAGTGCAAAGGCCCTGAGTTCAATTCCCAGTACTGCAACGTGTACACACACACTTGAATCTCATGAAGTAATATTATGAGCTATTCACTTATGAATCTCATAAATCCTTTATGTCATTTAGTTCAGATTAATTTCTCTTTCAGCAATCAAACAACCTAATAAACATAATCTCATTTTCTTGCATCCTCCAGAGCCATCCCTGTTGCACTCTAAGACATGCATCTTGGCCCGTTCACAGATTGTAATTGTTCATGGTAAGCATGTTTTAGATTTTAGTGACGCTGATGAAGAATCTGAGAATCAAGAACAGGTGGCAGCATCACTCAGCATTGCTCTGCACCATCTTGCTAATGTTTCTTTAGTCCCCCTTCACTTACTTGCTTTTTTGTCTCCCCCTTTCCCAGCCAAGTCAAAACCTTTGTCATGGCCTGTGAGGTCCTATAAAAGGCAGAATTCTATTTCTCTGGTCTCAGTTTCCCCGCTCACTCCTCTCCTACCCTATAGCTGACAAGGCTTCAGTTTCCTCATCTGTTAAGTAACAGGTTTGGGTCAGATGGTAACTAACATCATTTTCACTCCATTCTCTTCCAATCTAACTTTGCAGTCTGACCTTGGGAAGCCATGTATAACACTCTTAATCACATTAAAACCCTGGCTTCGTCCTTGACTTCCTTGTCCTGGTAGAATCCTGCCAAAATGTTGGCTTGAGAAGCCATTACTGCCTCTGAATTGAAGGATCCTAGAAAGGTGGTAGAGAAAAAAATTCATCTAACTTCCCCAGCTAACAATAGAGTAAGTTGGCCTTCCTTTCCGAAAACTGATGAAAGAAAACTAGAATTTAATTAGTGGTTTATAATAGCCTTATGAAAGGCCCAAGAAGCATTTGATTCATTGAGTTAACACAAACGTCAGTTAAATCTTACCTTATTCCTGAATAAATTTTGGAGTTGATACTGTAAGACTAGAGGTGAGAAAGAGGCCAGGAAAATACACCCTAATTCCTGCCTACAATGATGAATGCCCCTGGCCCAGATTTGCCACAGTTAGGTGTTACCAGGTACAGGAAGAAGAAAGTGACGGCTGTCCATTTGGAAGCAACCTCATTAACAATGAGTTGAGTACATGCCTGTACACACTGACCACAGAGCAGCTGTCATGAAAATGTTTGAAGTCATGACCCTCTGTTGTGGCTCCATGTCTGTTCATCCAACCATGGCCCCAAATCTGAAAATGTAGGAAGAAGCAGCTCCTTTTTGTGTGTGACATCTACCAGAGGCTCCCTAATTGATGTCTACTTGACATAGCAGCTTTGTGGAAACACACATAAAATGTTGCATGCTTATTTCTTGGATTTAAACTTACTGCTTTGGCAGTCTTGTCCACAAATTCAGTTTAAAAGTTTCTCACGCCCAGATAAGAATTATGGAGCAGGGGTGATAGGGTAATTGCTGCCAAGACACTTAGGTTATGGGCGTGCAAAGCCACAGGCTAAAACCCCAGAGCCAACTGGATGTGGGTTATATTGCACTTCTGGAAGGAGTGTGGTATCGGTGGCTAGAGAGTCATAGTTCATGTGGACTAAGGCCCCTCCCTGCCACTTTGGACCTCACGTCCCTGACCTGCCCTAAGCAGCACTTAATGTGCATACATTTCCAGAAGCACGTGTGAAGGGTGCTGAGGACATTCCAACCAGTTGTGGTTTCTGCAGGACTGTGTCTCATCTTTTCCTCAGTAGCAACATTATGGAAATGGATGCTTTAAGTAGCAGCTGACACAAATACTTTTCTCATTCTCTACTTCCCTTCCAGGGTTCCACCTTGACATTTTGGAAACTGTTTTCAATCATTTCAAGTGTGCATTTGTAAAATAATTCATTTTAATTCTCACTGACTGTAATATCTTTCTCTCCAAGTAGATATTATTGCTTCCTTCTCTCATTTGCCAGGCCCCACTTCCTCAAAGTTACGAAGTACAGCACCTGCAAAAGCTTACAAGTTTCCTGATCTTGTTGAGCAAATCTAGCACTGGAAACTTTTCTTTCAGAGAGTTTCTTCTACCCAAGCCCTGTAACAATCCTTCACACCATCTCCTGCTCCTAGTTTCCACCACCTAGATGTTAACCCCAAGATCTCAAGCATGGCATACAGGGACAGCTATGACTGGCCCTTCCTTTCCTCCAGATTCCTTGGCATCAGTTATATTGCTAACTGCCTGCTGCCACCTGTTCAGCCCTCCCATCAAGCTATTTTCTCTTCCTAAAAAAAAAAAAATCAAGATCGTTCCATGCAGCCGAGTATTCACAGGTAACTGGTTCTTTTTATCTAGCCCAGCCCACACTCCTGGTCTACCTGCCAAAATCTGCATCCTCCCAGACTTGGCTCCAAGTCCCCTCCTCTCTGAAATCACCATTAAGCTCCCCCGAGAGGGCCAGGTCCAAGTGTTGCAGAATTCAGACAATAGATAATTAGAGAGAGAAGAGCTCCTTAAAAATCAAATATTACAAAATAGGTATTCACTAATTGCTGTCAAAATACCTTACTTTTGCAAAATTTACACAAACATAACTAGGGTCTCCCAGAACTTAAGAGAGTCATGTAAAAGTGAGAGATTCAGTCCCATAAACATGATTAATATCACAAGAGCTCAGCCCTGGGAAACTTGGTCACTTACTCATCTTGCTTTTAGTTTCTTTGGTAAGAGCTGTGATTGAAAGTAAATAGCATAAATTAACTACTGTTTAAAGCTTTCAATGCTAAAATGTGAATAGGAACCATATATAGTCAATCCCTAAAAGCTCCATGCCCCATAAGTGGCTTTTTAAAAAACTATTTTAACACCAAGGATTTATATGTTAAAAGCATAAAATGCAGTCAATCCAGGTAAATTAAACTTCTAGGTTCTGTTGTAGGGATATAGACTTTCAGGATGCAAAGATGAGAAACAAGACAACCCTATAATCACTGGGAGAAAAAATCTGAGGGATATTCTGAATTTTGGGCTGTCTGGGAATCTCAACTTTGGAAGCTGGTTTTCTACCACTAAACAGACCTTTACTTCCTGTGTCTACTTCAGGAATCCCTGAAACCCCACAGTAGCTTGCTGCAGTGGCCAAGTTCTAATTCTTCAATGAGTGAATTTAATTATCTCAGCCCAGATCATTGTCACTCTCTTATCCCTCCCTCCGTCCCTCTGCCAGTCCTATCTGCTGGGCTGGCAGGTCATTGGAGGTAAGAATTCCCAGTTATATATGCCCTGTCAGCAAATGCTGTGGATACAGTTGCTTGCCAGAGAATGGCTCTGAGCAGAGGATTATCACAAAATAAATCTATTACAGTTACTTCTAGGCCATACATGCCCTCTTTCCCATCATCAAATGCTCCTCCGCCTATGTACCATGATACAGTTAATACCAGTTCCCCAATTTTGTTCATTACAGTATTCTGCCTATCTGGCCAGACCATTACCTGCTGTCCAGAGGTCAAAGTAATATCAGACTCTTTTCAACAACCTCAATTCTGCCCATTAGAAATATCTCCTGGTGAACTACCATGCAGGGCCTTCCAGGCAGACCGAATTTTGCAGTCATCTACTGATTTCATCATATTGGAGAGGATCATCTGATATTCAAGCTCACATATTTTGATCTGCTACCTTCTGGTCATGAAGAAGCCCCCACAAAGCAACAAAAGGCAAATTAACTCCTGGGCCACTAACCTGTTACTCATTAAAAGCATGATTTGTGTTCTTTTCTGAGTCAGTCAGGGACTTAAATATTTTTTGGAAAAAAAAGTCACTCTTCACTTGGGTTACAGATACACAAGAGATGACTAAGAGCAGAACAAACCTTGACTATCATTTTGTGTTTGTCTCCTTTGGGTCAAATCTATACAAGCATGCTAATTATTTAGGGGGCATCTTTCCAAAAGCTGGAAATACAAACTTAGCCCTAAATTTATATAAACTATCTCCTCTTCCTACAAAACAGAACACCAAGACAAGAGATTTACAAGGACATCCAACTACCAATGGTCACCCAGGAAATCTTCAGGCACTGCCCTAAGCCACCAAGTACCTTGGATTCCAGCAGATCCTCCATGAAACAGCACCTCATGGAGACTGAATTGCATCCTCAAGCAATAAGGACTTCTCCAGAGCTATTTTGCAAAACCAGAACTGAGATCATGATCAACCAGACCCTAGCTCACTCCAGCAAATCCATAAAAGCAGGTCCTCTTGCTTGGGCCTGTGTCATCCTTTGCATCAGAGCTGTGCCCTTTTTATCTCATCAAGCTAAAGTTTCTTCTCTGTTTTCTTACATTCTAACTCTCCCTAATAAATCTGCATAAGCCTCACAATGACACATCTTGAAAGATTTTCTGTGAGGATGAGTCAAGACACTACCCAGGGGAAGATGAGGTCCCTCTTCCCTCTTTGGAAATCTCCTCAGACTCCACCTGGTGACACATTCTTCACCAGTTTTGTTCAATAGCCAATTTTATTCTAGTTATTTCAGATAATCAGACTCTGGGACTTGGAAAAGTTAGTATTGGATTCTCTACTGCATTAGAATAATATTCTATATACTAAGTCAAATAAAACAGTGCAGATAAAGCTGCTTATAAGCCACATAGTGCTATAAATCTGTGTATCACTTTTAAGAAGAAAAGAAAACATAAAATAATATAATGAAAGAAATGTTTTCATTACAAAAGAAAATTTGAGAGAAAACCAGAGACTCAAAGATTGGTTTTAAACCAAGGAATCCTGATTCCATTCCATAATATATTATGTTTTATTAAAGCATAAAATTATTTTCAAGAAAATCTTAGTGGAACATATTTAAAATTAAATCAAATAATAAAAATCACACAAAAAGCTAATATTTCAAGTTTCTAGTCTAGGAATTAACAAGGAAAAAGTGTGAGTAATTTTTTCTGAGTGAATTTGAAATGGTTGAAATAATAAGCTGCTGGTGTTAAAATTTCAAAATAGTATGTGTACATGTGCATTGGTTTTGATTTTTGAGAAATGTAACACAGAGAAAAGTATACACATCATTAACATACATCAGGACAGCCTATCACATAGCACATAGTCATTTACCAGCACCCTAGAAAATCACTGCTGCCACATTCCCAATCCCTACCTCTTTTCTCTCCCCCAAAAAGGCAGCCACTAAAAAAACTGGCATAGTAACCACATCTCCCCTTTTCTGCCTACTTTTGCAATCTAAGCAGCTCTTCCCATTTCATTTCTTGAGGTCATCTTTTGATGCTAATCAATTCATCACTCCTTTTAATGATTCTGTTTTTAAATTAGAGACACCTGAATATATTTTAACTGCTCAGATTTGAACGTCTACTCATTATGCATATTCACGTGAATTACTTCACTGCGTAAGTCCCTGTGATGCCTTCAGGAAACAGTTAACAAGCACTGCCATTTACTCCCAATTAAATGGCCTTACACCTTTGAATTCCATTTGATTTGTTCCTTTGTTTCTGTGGTTTGTATAAATCCTGTCAAGCAGTGTTTTTTACAAACTGCTCACTGGCAGCACTTCTCCCCATATCAGAAAACTTCTCCCTTGGGGGGGTGCCGGGGATGTACCTCAGTGGTGCTGCAACCTGCCTGGCATGGGAAGGTCCTGAGTTTGACTCCTGGTATTAAAAAAAAAAACAGAACACTTCACCCTTGGGCTTATTTTCCACTGCAAACAAGTTAATACTCACACAAATACCATGTATTTTTTTCAGCCGGTAGAGAATTAAAATAGTTTCTTTCTTAAAATACAAATTTCTAAGACCCCATGAAATCTTGGATTCTGGAGGTAAGATAGGGGCCTAAGAATCTACAAATACCTTACCTAACTCTATTATTTGTGGTCTCACCGAGGAGCCTTTAGGAACTATTGCTCTAGAGAGTGACCAGCACAGCTCCAGAGTTCCAAGTCTCACTTTTCATCCAATAAACTCACACATACAACACACACACACACGCACACACACATACACACATATCACAAACACATGCAGATGTATACACCAAAAGGAAAGGTGCTATACAGCAATCCATGAATTAAATGGTAAAATATCTCTATTCTAATTCAGTTTCTGCACTTGTTGAAATGCTCTCTGGGAGAAAAATACCACCAAGACTGGAGGAGAGTTTTCTGAAATTGAATGGATAGCATATAAACCCATTTGCTATCATGAATTCACTATTTTGTAATTTTTAAGTCTCCTAAGTCCTCTAAAGATTAAGAGAAATTTGAGAAATAAAAAGAGAGTGAGGGAAAGAAAAACAAGAAAAGAAAACCAAAACATGGTCATTGGATTGGAACTCGGAGTTACAAAATTCAGTTCCTAGGCTTTGTGAGTAGCTGGCCATGAAGAGCAGAGACATGGCCATGTTATCTAGTTAATGACTAAACAATTAGAAATGCACATGGTTTAGGCACATTGCAACTGGTAAACAAGAAAAACAGTCCTTGCGCCCACCCAGCTTAAGATCTGAGGGTGAAAAACACTGAATAACAGGTAGGCTTGAAAATCCTGGAAGCATAAATCTCACTATGCTTAGTTCTCAGATTTTCCTTGAACTGCATGTTTGGCTCTAAATTCACTATGAGTCAAAAGAATAATTATAAGTAAAATGGTCCTTCCGGGATCCTCTACTATAAGATAAGGATACATCTCCAGTGAAAATACACAAATGGTGAGTAAATACCAGGAAAAGATGCTCAATATCACTAGTTTTCAAGGAAATGCATATCAAAGCCTCAATGATGCATGACTGAAAACGCAATGAGACAGCTGTAATAAAGAAAATAATAATAAATGCTAGCAAAGATGTAGAGCAACTAGAATACTTGTACACTGCTAATGGAAATACAAAATGCTACAGGTATTGGAAAATAGGCATATAGTTTCCCAAGAAAACAATGAGCTATTAAATCATCTAGCAAATCTACTCTTAGTTATAAACCCAAGACAAGTATGTATGTCCACAGAACAACTTGTCATGGATGTTCATAGCAGCATTATTTGTAGTAGCCAAGAAGTGTGGACAATCCAAATGTCCATTAACTTATGAATAGAAAAAAAAAGATGACATATCCACACATTAAAATATTTGGCAATAAAAGAATGAAATACTGATGCATGCTACAACCCATATAGCCCTTGAAAATATATGCCACATGAAAAACTCAGCCAAAAACGACTACATATTTTATGGCTTTTTAAATATGAAATGTTCAGAATAGCCAACTCTATAGAGATAATAGATAAGGGTTCCCTAAGACTAGGGGACAGAAAGATTGGGGGTGATGGCTAATGGGAAAAGATTTTAAGGGCTAATAAAAAACATTCTAATTCATGAAGATAATCAATGTACAATTCTGTGAAAATAGTAAACAGAACTAAATCATACATATTAATTGGATTAATTATATGGTATGTGTATTATATCTCAACAAAGCTCTTTAAAATAAATAGAAGCTGCAATTCACAGCAAAATTTATTAAACATTGACTTATTTATTCTGATGTTTATACAGAAAGGCAAACAATCTATAATAATTAAAATTATTCTAAAGAAGAAGTTAAAGTGAGGTGGGTGTAGTGGCACATGTCTGCAATCCCAGCACTCTGGGAGGCTGAGGAATTAGGGTATCAAGCTCAAGTCCAGCCTAGGCAATTGACAGACTGACTTAGCAAGACCTCATCCCAAAGTAAAAATAACAAAAGGGCTGGGGATTTAGCTAACTGCAAAGGCCCTTGGGTTCCAATAATGCAAAAAAAAATAAATAAATTAAATGGTAGGAATCACTCTGCCTGATATAAAGAATGGAACACAACAAATAGTTGTAATCTAGTTAAACAATAATGTGTCAATATCAATTTCCTGGTATTAATATTATATAAATTAATATTGTACTACACCTGGTATAAGTTGTTGCTACTAGCAGAAGATAGACAGAAGGTACACACAACTCTATATATACTTTTAGAAACTTTCTATGGGTCTAAAATTATTTCAAAATAAAATGCTTAAAAATAGAAGTTGTAATGTCAAAGTTCACAAATATTTTATCTGCAAAACGAACAACAAACATTTGTAATGAAGCTAATGTGAACCGAAATTATTATAGTATAATATATTTTCTTTGCTGCCTTACCATTCCATACCAATCTGCTTTCTTGAGTAGTTTTCTTTTCTTCATAAAAATAGAAATTTTAAATGTTTGAGATTTTCAATATAAATCAACCTGTGCCCTAAATATTACTAAAATTTTTGTATACAATTTGTTTGCATATTTTTGCAAAGTCACTAGGAAAGCTTTAGTCAAAGAATTCAATGAAGAACAAAAAAATCTTTACTTTTTTCTTTGATTAATGACTTTTTAAAAGCAAAGTTTACCCAAGAGAAACAATGTACTATTCAAATGTGATGCATCCATTTACCTAAAAATATCTCAAGCTTTTCCTTCTTTATGGGAGAGTACAACTCCATTGTATATAAACGCCACATTTTCTTTATCCATTCATCTATTGATGGGCATGTGGGCTGTTTCCAAGATTTAGCTGTAATAAATTGTGCTGCTAAAAACTTGGGCATGCATTGTATTACTGTGGTATGATTATCTTTAACTCTTTTGGGAAGAGATCTAGAAGGGGAATAGCTGTGTCAAATGGAACCTCCAGTTTTAATTTTTTGAGGCCTGATTTCCATAGTGGTTGTACCAATTTGCACGCCCACCAAAAATGGAGAAGTGTTCCTTTGTTCCCACAGCCTCACCAGGATTTGTTATTGGTTGATTTCTTTATGACAGCGATTCTTTCTGGAGTGAGATGGAATCTCAGTGCTAATTTGCATTTCTCAAATGACCAGTGATGTTGGACATCTTTTCATATATTTATATGCTGTTTATACTTCTTCATCTGAGAAGAAACCCAAAAGGCAAATAAGGAGCAAAATGGAGGACAGATACTGGGAAGTAAGAAGAACTTGTTCAGATGGGAAGGGCAACAGGGAGGGGGGTAGAGGAAGGAAAAGAAGAGAAGGGGGATTTAGAAAAGAAAGAATGGAAGAAAAAATAGAAACAAATCTTTTGTAAATGAGGAGGGGAGAAGGGTTAAAGGGAGGGGAGAGTAATGGGAAAAAATTAAGATATATTATGTACAGGTATATATTTCCTATGATGAAAATGATCAATATATATGACAAACATGTACAGTACTAAAATAAAAATATGAAAACTAAAAATAACAAAGTTTAAAAACTGCAGCACAATAAAACTCCCCCATGGAATACAAGGAAAACTGAATATCTTAGTTACTTTTCTCATTGCTGAGACAAAATACCTAATACCCAAAGTTAAAGGAGGAAAGGTTTATTTTGGCTCACAGTTTGCAGAGGTTTCAGTTCATAGTTGGCTTGCTCCAAGGCAGGATGGAATAGCAGAAGGGCATCAAAGAGGAGAAACAGTTCATGGCAGGCAGAAGGCAGCAGAGCAGCAAAATAGAGAAAAAGCAGAAGGGACCAGCAGCAAGCGACAAGTGATGACAGTAGCCTTCTTTCTGTTCCTCATATTCTATCCAGGCTACACGCCATTAGAACAGGTAGCACTAACACTCAGGTTGGGCCTTCCCATTATCCACACCCAGAACTATGTCAAACCTAATTTAGTAATTGCATACCCTTGATCCCAGCATCATACACTTAAACCCAGCATCATACGCCCTAGATTCAGTCACTTCCAAAAATCTCCACCTATGACCTCATGAGGGTTTGAAAGGCATCTAGATACAAGCCATAACACTAAACAAATTAAAATAATGCTAGTGGTATAAGAGACTTTATTTTGAAATTTTGTAACTATGTTTTAGAACATCTCAACTTATGGTCAATCTTTGATGGCACTCCCTATTCTAATTGTGTAAGTTTTAGTCTAGGACAGAATTGAATGAAATTGAGAAAGCCTATATTTTTAAACATATAATTCTGGCAAAACAAAATAATTATGAATACAATTCATTAATTTGATCATGCTTGAAATAAAATTTGTGAAAGAAATTTTCACTCAATGGAAACAATCTGGAACTACTTGTGAAGATGTCTGGGCTGAAATATTTATGCATTTCAGTACAAAAATGCTGTAACTGGAAATATTTTTTTGGTAAGATTTTGTCTAAACTGCCCTATAAGGAAAAGGTTTTTCTATTAAAAATGCAATGCTATTTTGAAAAAGATTTCAAGCAATTTAAATATAATCACATTATGAAATATACATTCTTTATGGAAAATATATTAGCTTAAAGAACTGATTAAAGCACTTGAATAGTACCAAGAATAATTATTTTGTATATGCTATTTTTAGCTTTTCTATAATCCATATAAACTATAAAATTCTTGGTTCACAGTAATTTTATTGGTAATAGAGGTAAAGTTCCGATAGCACTAGAGATGAACCCATTCTACAAAGGTGTCTATAAGGCTTTTATTGGAAAGTTACTCTGAAAGTATTGTCAAAGAAAGAAACACAGTCTAGGGGAGGGGGAACAAATATTGGAGTTAAAACATTTGGATTTTTTCCTGACAATGATAGCTCTTAACATGTGACCTTTTGTCAAATCATTTAGTTTCTTTGAGCTTCAATTTCTTAATGTGTAAAATGGGGAGCCTAACAATGTTTACCCTTGGGGTTGCCATAAAACTGTGTAGTTGAATTTCTGGTAAGCTGTGAAGTGACACTGAGTGGAATGAATACTCCAGACAGCAACAGCAGAAGTAGAAGCCCTTCAACAATCAAAGGAGGAGGAGCACAGGAAATGGCCTTGGGCTACCTGGGGAGGAAAAAATGGAGGCATGGGCAGAGAGATTATTAATCAACCCTCCTAACTGAACCTCTGCTTTGGTGTTGGACCTGTAGAGCAGTGCTGGTCATTGTAGTAGCCAGCAATTACAAGGGGTATTGTCCCTGCACATTTGCTCACAATTGGCTGCTCACCTGTTCCTTGTCTGCCTCTCCATCATGCACAGCTCAGGTGCTCCGCAGTCCTAGTCCTTAACCATAGCACCATGCAGCTGATGTGTTACTGTGGTGCCACTGATGACACTGGGTTCCTCCTCCCTGCTCTGTGATATCCATCTGCTCTTAGGCAACAGAACCTGCAGCCATGATGCAGGCTAGGCACTACCTGGCTTGGCGGTATTCTGGCTGTGAGATTCCTCCCACCTGGGTGACTTGTCTCCTAGCCACCATAGCCATTCCAGTGTGGTTTGCAACTTGAGCCACGAATATACCCCAGAACTAATTTGCAGAGGCAAGGTGGTGAATTAGATACTGTTCAAAGCCTTTAGATTTAAAATTCATTACATTTTTCTGTGAGCTCTTTCCCCTCACTCCTCAATCATAGATCACTGGTGATGATGCCCTCCTGCACTCTGATTATTTGGGTTTCTCAAAGCCCCTTTACCATGCAGATGATCTTAGCAGGTGGAGCAGTCTTGGTAGTGGAATAACCCTTCCCTAAAAGTACATTTAGAACTGATTTTCAGAACATCCTGATAATGACTCATAAATTTGAACTTCACTGCATCCTGGGAGAGATCCACTTTCTTAGTCATCATAGCAAACAAAGGAAAACAAGCCCTAAAAATCACTACCTACAGTAGCTTGTGCATTACTTAAATTTTAAAGGGGGGAGGGATTTCCTTATCAAGGTTACCTTTATCCACTAATCCTGAGTTTAGAACCATCAGCAGGACATTTGAAAGAATGGGCCTTGAAAACAAAATGACGCAGTTGGAATCTGTTTTAATCACAACTAGCTTGAATGACTTTGCCCAAGTAATTTCCTTCTCTGGTTCTCAGTTTCCTAACCTGTCAAATGAAAATGATACCTAGAGCTACATCCTGGGGTAGATCAACTGGGATAATATATGAAGTAGCTGGCACAAAGCTTGCAGCATAACTTTTCAAACAAGGTAAGTACTCAGTACCCATTGTCTTATAAAATATTCAATCTACTAAAATATGGTGTTATATAGAATTCGTATATAACGTCTCTGAGCAGGCAAATGACCCACCTACATCACAATTCTGAGTTAATGTCAGAGCACAAAGTTCCACCAGGCATTCATTTGACTTAGCATTTACTGAAAATCTACTCTGTGCTAGGCCCTAAGTCATTGGGGGAATGGTCAGATGAATGAACTACGCAGTAGCCACAATAAAGTCATACACTGACTGAGGACATGACCTATATGTGTAAATAATTAAAATTTAGTGAAGGAAGTAATTAAAATGCATAAAAGGAACGGGGGTAGCTAAAGTAAGTCTTTCTAACATAAAGTGAATCTTCACAGTAAAGTTGATAAAAGATTTGGTTTCAAAGGATGCCCAACAAGTGAAGTGTAAGAAATGTTATTCTAGGAAGAACCAAAGAACATGTCTAAAAGATGTGCAGAATACATGGTAGTCTTAAGCTGTATGATGCATAGGAAAATTTTTAACTTAAGTTTGCTGTGGCAGCAAGGAAAAGATGGGACTGGGCAGAAACCTGCTGAAATTGCTCCTAGATCACCCTCTTCATGCCTGTGTCACCAGGACAGACTGAAGCCAAATCACAAGGGCCTTGAAGAGGTAGAGCATATGGGTGTTATTGGTAATAATGCTTGGGAAGTAGTGGGGATGGTAAGCTAGGTTCTCTCTGATTAACTGTAATTTGTTTTAATCAGCAACAGGAGCTGCAATGAAAAGTCAAAATCAACTCAAGACAACACTTAAAATGCAAGACCAACCAAGAGCTGAACTTTGGAAGCCTGTAGAGCTTCGAAGCAAGATAGCCATATGTTCACTGTCTCCTGCCTCCTGCACTTACAGAGCAATCACTTCCTTAAGGACCTGAATGATCTTGCTCCAGCCCACTTTCCAATTCCATCTCATACTTTTCCCTCCCTTTCCCATCCCTGCTCTTTCAACCCAGTCTCATTTCAGTTCCATTATCCAGCCATCTTTTTCTTGCTTTGCAGTGTTTGTCCTTGCTGATCCTTTATCTTGGAACATTTAATAATTTGTGTGGCTCCCTCCTTCTTGTCCCAAGGTGTCATGCCTCAATGTCACTGGCTCAGAGAGCCTATCCCTAACCAAATTATAAAAAGAACCCTCTTCCCTACACAAGTATCTTCTATCATATCATACATTTTTCCTTTCACAAAACTTACCAAGCACAATATTATATTTGTGTGTATAATCTCCTGTTTGTTTATATATTTATATTTTTGCTGTACTGGGGATTGTACATACCCAGCTTGCTTTTTAGAGATAGGGTCTCACTAAGTTACTAAACTTCTTAGGCTGGGCTCGAACACTCAATCCTTTTGCCCAAGCCTCCTAGAGTGATGGGTTTACAGGTGTAAGCCACCATTCCACGATTAATTCCTTACGTTGCTATCCCCCATTCTCTTGCCAATTTCATGAAAACAGCATTCATATTAATCCCACTGGCACATTATATTCCTAATACTTGGCCCAATACTTGGAATATGCTATAATAAAGATATAGTCTTTTGAAGAAAGAAAAGGTAGAATTAGGAGGCAAACTTTATGGAAAGAATAGAGGTAGGATAGGAGATTGGGCTCTCCACAGCCTGGTGGCAAAGGCAACAATCTGAAGTAAGACCCGGAGTCTTACTTCCTTCATATATTCTCCTTGCCTTGGAGGAAATTATTTCACTTTTTTATGCACAACTTAGATTTCTCATATGTAAATTGAGCTAGTAATATGTATACAAGATTTGTAGCTTAACAAGAGACTATTTCAGTCATCATAAATCATCTTGGTCAGTATTTGACCACTACCCTTTAAACCCTCACCCTTCTTGAGCACAATCCTCCATCTCAAGTTAAGCCTTACAACAAGATTGATTCTAAATTGGAGGGCATAAGACATAAGAGTCTCCAAAAGGAAACTGGACCATGAGGGCACAAGAGTAATTTCATTTAGGGCCAGTCTGTGAATAATTGCTATTTAACCTGGAACTGTTTAGGGTTTTCCTGGGGGAAGTTTGATATGCTAAAGACAACAGTTCTTATGAAACAATGCCCAAGCAGTAGCAGTCAGTAGCAGACAGTGATTCTGACCAGGCCATTTTAAAACTAATTGAAGAATCCAAACATATGACTCTCCAGCGTCACTCTCTCAGCTCAGCTTCCTGCCCTGTTAAACATAACCATTATCCCAGGATGCTCTCCTTGATTCACTCCAATTTCATCTACAAATTGTGAGATAAAGGGCCATGCTAATTAAGCAGGTGTTACTCAATGAAGGGATGCATGGAAGGAAGTGGCATTTATCCTCATGGCTGTAGCAACACCATTCATCACCTAGACAAAATAGATCAGTTGCAATGTCCCCTGTTAATAATCAACACTACAAAAGCCGTGGGACCACCAGCAAGCAGAACTAGGCGAGTAACACTTCAAGCATCTCATGATGGGTTATTACAGGTTTCATTTTGCCACCTCCACATGTTGTTACCATGTATGTGTACACATGCACACATGGACACATCCTAGCTGAAAAGCTTTCACTCGCTTATAACACTGCCCACATTGTTCCTGCTCAGCCTATTAAACAGCTATCATCACTTTGAGAGATTTTCTTTTATCACTTTGAAAAGATTTTCTTCTTTCTAGTTAACTATGCTGGAGGATGACAAACAATTGCTTCCCTCTTCTTCCCTAGCCCTAAATGCTACTATCACTCCCCAAAATAAATTGTTACAGTCATGAGAAATTTTTTATTAAACAAACAAAAAACTCAAAAACCACCATGACCACAGAACTGTGACTAATATCGGAATTTAGCAAGAAGTCAGCTCTGGTTTCATGAGGCTTCACTAAGACTTCAGGAACATTTTGCCACTAATGCACATGATAAATGACTCAAGGAAGAAAGAGTTCCTATTGCTTATGCTGCTTCTCTGTCCATGTCAATTTCATGCCATAGGTAATGGGGAGCGGCATCCAAGCATGTAGCAAATTTTCTTCCTGACTGACAAAGATAAGCTACCACTGCATCAGTCCTGGCCTCAGAGAGCTGTGGAACTGTAGGTCCTATCTAATTCAGAAAGAGGAAGCTATCAGGAGAAAATTGTAAATCATTCAACTTTCCCTATGTTTGGACCAAACCCATCAGCTCTCCCAAGAGGCTAAACAAGGTACACCTAGCAGAGAGAGGGAGAGAGGAAGAGAGAGACAGAGAGAGAGAGAGAGAGAGAGAGAGAGAGAGAGAGAGAGAAGTGTATTTAAGCCAATTGATTTTTTGATACAATTCTTCATACATGAAAACTCTAAAATATTTGAAAAATTAAGTGACATACTTCTAAATAATTCTTGCTCAAGGAAGAAACTGAAGGAAAATTGAAAGAGTTAAACTGCATGGAAAGGAAAACACAACATACCAAAATTGGTTGGACAGAGCTAAAGATATGCTTATGAGAAATTTTATAGCGTCAAATGCTTATATTAGAAAGGAAAAACAACTCAAATCAATTATTTAATTTTACACAATAAGAAACTGGGCAGACTGAAGTTACAGCCAAAGTAAGATGAAAGCAGGAAATAACAAAAAAGAGCGGAAGTTAACAAAACACAAAATAAACAACACAAGTGAAATAAAAAGATGGTTCTAAGAAATAATAACTGGTTGAACGTCTATCAGGACCTAAAAGAAAACAGAACTTATCTACACATTCAGCAAGAAGCACATCTTAATTGTGTATAGGGGTTTGTTTTTGTCAATTATACTTCAATGAAATGAGCTTAAAAAACTGGATTGAGACTTAAGTTTGAGACTATTACATAAAATATGAATCTGATAATTTGAAATGTAGATATTTAAGGGAAAGTAGAAAGAAGGAAGAAAGGAACAAAGAAAGGAATTCAGCTGTGAAGACATTGCTAATGCTTAGAATTTTTTTATTGTCATAAAAAAGAATGAAAAAGAAAGATGATCAAGAAGAAAAAGAGGTACTTCTGATTCTATCATTGATTTTTTTCCATTTTCCAGGGTACATTTCTTAATTTCCCAGAGTCTAAAGTAAATACATTTAAAATTACTTTTCTGTATCATCTAAGCATCAAAAAACCCTTAATTTTTGCTGCTTCTCTATTAGAGAAACCATGGCCTTTGAACAAAAACAGCTCATGTCTCAAATCCCAACCACCAAGTCTTCACTTGTAAAATAGAAATAATAGCTAGAGATTTTGTGAGAAACCAATGAATGCAGCCATCTTTTTTAAAAAAAAATTACATATATAGCAAAACTACTACAGAGATCATTTAAAATTTTTTGATTATGAAAATCATATTCAATTTCACAAGATGATATGAAATAAAAAGAAAGTAGTCCTAATGTTCATATATTATTTTGTGAAGAAAATGAAAACACAAATCTAGAAATCTTATATGTTAAAATTTTAATATGCAAATTCTATAAGTAATTTTATAAAAATAAGTCTAATGGTGGAACAAAATTGATGAATTCCTTGAAAGATATAAAGTATCAAATTTCAACACAAAACAAATAGGTAACCTCAAAACACTTACATCTATTTAAAAAATTGAATTCATGCTTTTAAACTTCCCAAAACTCCAAGTACAGAAAGCTTCACTGGAAAATTCTTCAAAATATTTAAAGAATAAATACTACAAATTCTATACATACTGTTCCAGAAAACTCAACCAGAGGGACCCCTTCCTGCCTCAATGATGAGATCAGCATCACCTTAACACCAAAACCAAAGAAAGATATTAACCGAAAACTACAGAGCAATATCCCTCATAAATATAGATGCAAATGCCAAGGATTTAGCTCAGTGGTTCTGTCGCCTGCCTCACAAGCACAAGGTCTCAAGTTTGATCCCTGGTAGGTATGTGTGTGTATATATATATATGTATTAAAAATAATTATAAGTGATTTTAAATGCCAACACTATAGTCTAGTCTTTTCTTCTTGCTTGTTATGGTTCAGATAGAGAATGTTCCCCTAAAGCCTCACACATTCATACGCGGTGCTTTCAGAAAGTGATTGGATCTTAGGTTCAGAGCTAAATGGGCTGTTAGAAAATGGACTCTGGTCAGAAGAGGTGGGACACTGGGGCAGAACCTGGAAGGGCATAGCGTTTCTTTCCCTAGTTCTTCTCTTTGTGTTCCATGTCCTGGCCCCTGGGATGTGAGCAGCCTTCCTATGCAGTAGTCCCTTCCACCATGCTGTTTCTGCATTTGAGCCTGCCAACCACAGACTGAAACTTTCGAAACTGTGAGCCAAAATCAACCTCTTCTCCTTTTAAGTTGCAGGTTCCGGGTACTTTTGTCCCGACAAGGAGAACGTGACTAAGACATTGCCCATGTTCTTTCTGTACCAGCTCTTATTTTCTTCTATGTTTTTTATTGAACTTTAAAAGTGGTTGGTGGTGCTATGCCATTAGCACAATTGTCTATGCCGCAGAATTAACTTTGGATTTATCTGGTTGCTACTCTTCAACAGATGATAATAATCTTAAATTCTCTCTCTCGAGAATGGTCATAAATGAAGACAGCCGCTCTCTAGGAAAGCTGTGTTCTAGAGAAAAATTCAGTTCAGGTGTGTAGGTCAGGTGAGACACAGTGAAAAGATAAACCCAAATTGCATGAAACAGACAAAATTTGTTACTTACAGATCTAGAGAGTTCAGAGATCGCAATGAGAAGCCAGCAAGGAGTTTAAAGGTGGCAGGAGGCTCAGCCAGGAGGAGGGAAGAAGACAGAGAAAGTACCGTAAGAGTATGGCCTTATTGGTTATTATCCCTTTATCTTTCCATGGGTGCTATTGACTGGCTATTTTAAGGAAAACACATGCAAAAGGAACAACTTAATCATGACATGCATTCTGTGATCAGCAACTGTGGGTTCTGCTGGGGTTCTTTGTCAGTGGGGTGAGGAACACGTGGGTTATATCACAAATAATGACAGTAGCAGGGAAGTTCTAACCACACCAAAAGTGAGGGATATGACTGAGTTTCAGAAAAATGTGTTACAAAGTCATAAATAAATAAAATTTTTGATCATAATACCATTTCCTATATCCATATCATTCTTTATCTTCTTGAAATATAAAATATCATAGAAATAAATTGAAATCCTTGCAAAATAAGCTCTGCTTTTTTCAGGGCTAGAAATGGATGCTGATGCAACAACTATACAAAAAAATTTATAGCATGTTTGGATGCATGGGCTAAATGCTAAAAGTCAGAACAAAAGAAAATTGCATGGTTTCAATTTTCCCCTTGTAAAATTCTTAGAAGAGTCACACTGTAAGCCAATACAGTTTCTTAGTACACTCGTCACTAACACCTTTGGAAAATAAATCAGCTTTTTTGTTGTTGTTATTGAACTGCAATTGTAGTAGATGACTTGCACTGGGAGACTATTTTATTTAAATATATATATATATATATATATATATTTAATCACTAAAATTACTTTCAGCCCAGGAAGATGCTCTCACTAAGAAAGCTACCTCAGGCTACAGAAATTCATCTCCCATCTCCATTACACTGAGTAGAATAACAGTTGGAATCACCCACAGTAATTGTTAGTTTCTGTTCTTTCTCTTCCTCCCTTTCATTTTAAAGTTTAGATAACACTTAGGGTTGAGTATACATACATTAAATGCATTTATGTTGAAATGCCACTACATAGAAACATAAAGAAAATATTACATAATTCTCAGGAAGTATAGAGTCCAAAATACATATTTTTATGGATGTGTAAATTTCTCTCACCCCACTCTGTGGTTCAGCTGACCATAGGAAGAAGTTGACTATGATACCAGATCACTCTGTCTAGGACTTCCAGGCAATCCATTATGCCAACTGCCATCTTCCCCTTCTCACAGTAGGAAATAAGAGCAAGGGAATGCACCATCTAATCTGTGAATCATGATGGCCACGAGGCATGATTTGAGGACATTCTGTCTCAGTTTCCCCATCCACAAAGCATAGAGAGGAGATAAATCAGTGGTGATTAATCTGAGTTAAATAGACACTCTTTTTAAGGATATGTTCTGAATTTATTAATTTTCTTCCCAACTTTCAGGTCTTTAAGACATCAGCAGGATTTCTCAAAGCTTTATTCCCTCTTAATTTTTAAAGCTCTTATTCCTTGGAGGGTAACTATTCAGTCCATGTGCTTCTTATTGTCTTTCTTTTAAAACATCAGTGTTTTGTGTTGAGGGGTTTTTTCCTGAGGAGCATGCAGTATCCAAGAAGTCTTAAAATACGTCTCCAAGGAAGGTTTCTTTTGATTCCCTTTTTAAAACCTGCAAATTATTCTTTGCCAAATATAATTAACTCAGGCACCGAAAGGTTTCAGTTCAGGTTGAAACGGCATGTCCTTAAATTTTGAACAAGTTCTACACTTGGCACAACCAAGTCTATATTTGGCCCTTACTGATGTTGGCTAAAGAAGATAGTCACTTGATTAAAGAAATTCTGAGTTCTAAGTAAAGTGAAAATTTTGAACAAATGTAACTAATGATAAAACATTAAATGTCTTCATGTGACAAAGGGAAAGATCCAAACCCTTTCTTATAATTTTTGGATCAACCATGCATGTTATTTAAGAAGCTCAAAGCCCATTTTCTTTGTTCACAGTAATCAAATACTAGAGTTTCAGAGGGTTCAGCTAAGCCCTTTGCCTAATGTTTATTATAATAAAATTCCAGAAAATGGGGCTGGAGGAAACACAAATGCAATCAGATGCATCAGATGCAATCTCATGCTGTTACATACTATTAAGATTCTTACATTTGACTTTGCTTGACTTTCTGGGAATTCAACAGCGAGTTCTACAAGAGATACACATGGAGAAAAATGCTGCATTCCATTTTGTTTCTGTAGTCTCCAACAAAACATAAGGTATGTTTGTAATGGTGCACACACCATTACAATCTGGTTTTCCCACCAAACGAGATTTGTGCATTTGAAGCACATGGAAACTGGAAAGGGCTGAGTCAAGATAAATCAGTAGGGGCTGCATCATCCTCTCATTTTATAATATATGTAAGTCCACCATTTCTGATGCTCCAAAGTGCTTGATCATACCTGGTATGATACATGGTAAGTACAGAAACCAAATCTAAAGGTGAAAAATGGGCATAGCATTTTCTACTTCAGGCACTCAACAGGGGGCAGCACTTTCTTCTGAGAACTTGTGACACCTGTCATTCCCTGCACAGTGACAGAAAACCAGCATCTCCAATTATATACCCATGTTCTCCACACTGTTTCCTTGGTATATTGGTATATTTCTCATCTTATGATGAAATTACATTCTGCTACTTGACATGTCTTCAAATGCCCCATGTATTTTCCCCACTCCAAACATTTGTTCCCGACGTTCTCATAGCCTGGAATTCATTTCTAACCTGTTTCTCCACCTCTCTGATTCCTACTTATCCTTTAAAATCTCACTTACATGCTTATTTTTTCCTTCCTAGACATACATAGCCCTAGTCAGAATTCTCTGCTCTCTTCTCTCCTTTCACCATAGGTACCACTGTGTTTAATACTATCATTAGTAATAATCATTCTATACTTAAGACTTTGCAGGTCTACCTACTTCATTAAAACATGAGTTCAATTTCCTTAAATTCTTTGGATATATAAATCATCCAAAAATTTCCTGTGACCAGCATTTAAAAGATAATAAATATTTATTTCATTGAATTAATACTGAATGAGCATAAATCATGTACTTGAATTCCATACCATTCCATAGCAAAAAATATGATTCTTGAACTCAAGCAGTTACCTTCCAAAATCTAGGCATGTCTAACCTGTGGCCCACCATCCCCCCTTTTAACATTATAATAAAAACTTTTTTAAAGAGTCATATTATTTACATATATTAACAGTAGTATATATTTCAGATGTAGTCCAAAATAATTGCTCTTCACTCAAAGAAAAGTAAAGCTTGTGCACAAAACACACAAAACAGTGGCTGTAGGTTGGACATGCCTATATTATGAAAATATTGACATCAAAGCATATTATTATCAAAGACAAGGTTGACAATCATTTTTCTACAAAAAGCCACATAGTAAATGTGTTAGGCTTTGCAAGCCACATCTGGTCACTTTCTCATGTTCTTCTTTGTTTCCCTTTACAATCTTTTAACTGTGTAAAAATCATTTTAGCATGCAGATTATACAAAACCAAACTAGATTGGTCCAAGTTGATAGTTTGACACTACTTATCTAAAATAACCATCCAAGAGAACTGATGGAAATGTTTTCTATACTGTATTATATGGTGGCCCCTAGCCATATAAAGCTATGAAGTACATGAAATATGGCTAGTGTGACTGAGAAACTAAATTTGAATTTAATTTCATTTCAATTGATTTTAATTTAAATCATCATATGTGGGTGTTGGCTTGCCTATATCAGCAGGTTATTAAGAAATCATTCACACTACTCATCCCCTGAAATTAGCATAAGTAGACATTTTTAGAACTGAGCTGTCAGTCAGTAACTAGAAAATATAATGCAACTGTTGTGATAAGCTCTTTTACTTAATATAGTACAAGAGACAGAAAGTTAAAGTTGCCTGAATGCTAGGGAAAATTTTTCCTTTATCTGTGCTCATTCAGAACAAAGGAAAGAATTCTGAAGCTAGAAGCTGCTATGGTTATTTTAGTTGATAGATTCATGAAGTCGAGGTTTATCCTTCCATGTACAAAGAGCATCTAAGCAGATGAACCTGAAAAAGATAACTTCATTTTATCTGCAAAGAGGTCTGCTTCCAAATTCTTTCAGGGCATTCAAATGTCCCTTCTATTGCAACACCTTTTCTAAGAATATGCTGTTCTTCAAAAAAATTGAAGACCTCATCCCTTAAGAATCCATTGGTTCAACATCACTGGTCATTGGAGAGATGCAAATAAAAACAACACTGAGATTCCACCTCACTCCAAAAAGAATGGCTGCTATTAAGGAATCAACCAATAAAAAATGCTGGCAGGGTTGTGGGGAAAAAGGAACCCTTCTCCACTGTGGAAATCAGTATGGAGATACCTCAAAGAACTAGGATTAGAGGCCATTTGACCTAACTATTCCCCCCCCTGGGTATCTTCCCAAAAGAATTAAACAATCATGCCAAAGTGATATATGTGCACCCATGTTCATAGCAGCACAGTTTGTAATAGCTAAAACTTGGAAACAGCTCAATTGCCCATCAACTGGAAACTGGATAAAGAAAATGTGGGGTTTTTTTTATAAAATGGAGTACTACTCAGCCACAGAGAATGAGAAACTAGAGACATTTATAGCTAAATGTATGTATATTGAGGCCATCCTCTTAAGTGAAATAAAGAGGACACACATGTGTAAATACTGAATAATTTCTCTGCTGTGAGAAACTAAAAGTGTAAATGAGGATCAAAATGTATAATAGATAATGTAAAATAGGTAGAAAAGTTCCAAAGGGGAAGGGGAAATGACAGGGGTAGGGGAAAGGAAAGAAGGGAATGGAATTAATATGAGAAAAGGAAAAAATGGAAACAAAGTCTTTGTAAATAGGAAGAAGTGGAGGGGTGGAAGGGAGGGCAAGGGAATGGGGAAAAAATAAAAACCAAGATGTATCATGTAAAGGTGCAAATTCCCAATGATGAATGTCATCATATTGTATACCTAAAATGTGCCAATAAAATTAATGAATAAATGTTTTTAATCCACTAGTTCAAATAGCCAATAAGGTGCATGCACTTTCTTCGCCCTCATTGAAGGCATTTGTGAGGGTTTTAGCATAATGAAGGACTATGAGATAATACGCAGAACAAGTTCAGAGGAAGGACAAGTAGGAAGAACGGATGGTGAGAAAGCAGCAATGTACAGAGGAATCTGTCAAAGAAACATGACAGAGGGATATTAGAGCTAGAAGAATAGGAGGTGTTATGTGGAGTGAGTGAATTTTGAAACTGAGGTTTGGAATTGGCACAGTCATTGGTAATGACAAGGATAAAAGATAAAACTTGGCTGCAGCATGCTAGAAAATAGTATGCTGTTAGGTGTGAAGATGTAAGGAATGAGAAGCCAAGATATTGGATGGGTCATCTGTTGGAGAGGCAGAAGTTGCACAAAATGATGATACAAGTTGAGGCAAAGTTTTCAGGAAACTGAGGATGAGAATGGGGTGACATGACACAGAGGTAAATAGAAGACAGGAGCAACAAGGAGTAGGAAGCAGTACAGCCAGATAGCATAATACTTCCTGCTCCCAACTTCATCACGTGCATAGCTATTTCCTAGACAGAAGCAGATGTCTGAGCATGGGACCAGGCTTGGTGTACAGTGCAGTGGTGGAACACTTGGCTCACATGTACAAGGCCCTGGGTTCCATCCCCTGCACCACAAAGACCACTGTGGCATAGAGAATGAGAATGAAAAAGATTACTCAGAGGAGACTTAGTTCAATCACCTAGAGGGCCAGAAGGGCCACTCAACTGAGAGCACCCAGAGTTAGGAAGACTTGCCGGAGTAGCGCCAAAGCCAAGAACTCTCAGGTTTTTATTTAGAATATCAGTGTAAGAGAGAACAAAAGATGAAAAGTACTTTGGCCAACGAGCTGTCTTGAGGCCAGGCAGTTTTCTTGTGGAAAGGGGAAGGACAACGGCCCGACACAATTTACTTCACTAATCTAAACTTCTTGTTGTTTAACCATTCACTCCTCACAAAGCCTGTGTGCTTTTGCCCCACAGTTTAACTACTCACTTCTTGGCCAAGTCCCCCCGGCCCCAAAGCCCTGCTAACTAATAGGCCCTCCTCACCTTATCCTAGGTGAGGGCCACTTCCCACTTTAGTCTTTGAGTAGGGCCAATTAGAATCTCCAACTTTTGCCCAATCCATCTAAGACACACATCTTGAGAATATTCAAAATTGAGGACCTATACTCCCTCTTCTCTTGAAAAGAGACTTTTGAAAGAGACTTTTGTAAGGACTTGCAGTAGTCAGAGTTCTCCAGAAAGAGACCAAGAGAGAGAAACAAAGATAAAGAAATAGAGAAAGGACAGTTCATGTCAAGGAATTGGCTCATACAGTTGTGAGGTTGGCAACAACAAAATCTAGCAAGCAGGCTAGAGACGACTTTTAGAAGAGTAACTGTTGTAGCTGCAGTCTGAAGCCTGTCAGCTGACAGAATTTCTTCTTCTTCTGGTAAGGTCTGTCTTTTTTCTTAAGGCCTCAAAATGAGGCTTATTCACCTCATCCACCTTATGGACAGTAATCTGCTTTACTATGGTGCTAACTATTGATCTCACTTATAAAAAAACAAATACATACAAACATACATATAAACCTGAGCAACTGTTACACACACACACAAACCATTAAGAACAGCAGTGAAGACTAAGATTAGGAAGGAAACTACATAATTTTGGCAAGATTTTAATTTAAATGTGAATGTTTTCAACAACAAAATTTGCTACTCAGAAACTGTCCCTAATCCATAGGCAAGGGATGGCTAAATCCTTTCACGAGAGCAAAAAAGTATATTCTGTAACACCTGCCAGTCTCATCTTCTTATGATATCATCATCATTTCTTCTATGTTCCCCTCTTGTCTTTCTCAGGGGAATTCTAGCTTTTCATTACTTGGTTTATTTTCTGTATTTATCTCATGAAAAATTAATCTGCTTCTACCTTCAAAGAAACTGCTCATTCACTAGGAAACACAGGCAGGTTAGTGCATATATTGATAAAGAACAGTCAAGTGTAGTATTTGTGAACTCAGGGTCTCTTACACCTACGTTTGTTTTCAGAACATCTCAGTTAACCTTTCATGAGTACAGCAGATGCTAGGTATTCCCAGATTTAAGAGTACTGCTTTATTCATAGGGAATTACCTTTATTATTTACACCACACAGACTTGTGCATAACAGACACAGATAATGCTAATTATAAATATTTAATATACACTAAACTATAAAGTAATCTATTATACATTTTAGAACCTTGACCACAAGCAAGTGATCATTGCTTTGGAAGCAACCTAGCACAACAAAGAATTTGTGGCATCTAATAGCAGATTTTGTTCTTGTTGTTGGAAATGAATACTTGAAAACAAATTTCTGGACAATGGTAATCTTAGTCTAAGAACTGTGTGGTGCCTGTTGTCTGAAATGGAGTAGGACTGTTTATTCAAAACCCTGCATGATTTTTATAATTAGTAAAGTGTTTTCAGTGGAAACTTTAAGGAACCCACAGGATGACAGAGGTCCATCCCTTTCTATCCCAGTAAACTTCCCATTAATATTTTTAATGTAATTCAACATGTCTTGAGTCATTTCTCATCCTACATTATCCCATAGAAACCTGGAAGCCAGCTGGTCACCCAAGGAGGATGCTTTCTGAAAAAATATTCGGTGATGAACAGAGAAAGCACAATGTGGATTATAAGAGCCAATGGCATATGAAGGTCTTCTAGGAGATGAAAGGAAATAAATAATACATTTTAGGTTTACTGGTTGATAACAGTGAGAAGCTAGGGTGGCCGTGGAAGTGTAAGGATAGAGTCAAGAACCAGTGAACCTCAAAAATGTATGGATAAAAAATTGGTTAGATGTATTGGACAAGAAGTCAAATTCTTTTAATCCTACCTTCTGCAGAATCATAGTTACACAAAAGTGTAACTGTCTACCATTGCTCTTGATCCAGAAAGGAGTCACATTTCCAATATCTACCCTTGCTCCCCCAACTTTGCCTTTCCTTACATTTTCAAAGAAGGCTGCATCTTCAGAGTCAGGAATTTGTCTGAGCATGTGGGACCTCCTACACCTAACAAAGCTCAACAATTTCACCTGGGAAAGTTATTAATTGATGTATTATTTTCAAATTTTATTGTGTTGAAATATTTCATGTTACTAGGACTTATGGAAGCTCTAAGTGCAACTAGTTTTCTTACTTGACCAATGTAGAACTCTTGAACCCCAAGAAACCAGAAAGAACACACTGCATCAGAGCCAAGGCCCCATGTATCATAAGGCAAGCCAAGGTGAAAACAAAATGTTTTCCTACTTTTCTTCCCCTTTTCATAATCGAAATATATCAAGGTAAGGACATTTAAAACTGTTACTGTTGGCAGACAGGCAGGTCTGCCCATGCCCTACTGAGGTCCTGCGTCCAAAGAACGTGCCGAATCAGCCGGCTGCAGACAGGCAGGTCTGTGCACACCCTACCAAGGTCCTGAGTCCGGCGGAAGATGCCAAATCACCCCGCTGCAGAGAGGCAGCCACCTGGTTCCACACTACAAAGACGCAGAGGACACCAGACCACCAGACCAAGGTACTGAGTCCCGCTGCTCCCGGCCCAGAGGTAGGGGCTTCTGAGCGGCCGTCCCACTGCTCCTGGTCCAGAGGAAGGGGCTTCCCGGTCACCATCCCTCCCGCTGCTCCCAGCCCAGAGGAAAGGGCTTTTGGGCCACCTTCTGTCCCACTGCTCCTGGCCCACAGGAAGGGGCTTCCGGGCCACCATCCCTTCTACCGCTCCAGGCCCAGAGGGAGGGGCTTCTGAGCCACCATCCCACTGCTCCTGGTCCAGAGGAAGGGGCTTCCCGGCCACCATCACTCCCGCGGCTCCCAGCCCACAAGAAAGGGCTTTTGGGTCACCATCCCTACCACTGCTCCCAGCCCCTGTCCCACCTCTCCCAGCTCAGAGGAGGTAATCCGTGCAGGCACTAACAGCCCCCTGCCCCAGTCGAAATGAGAAAACACATAAATAAGTCTCAAAACCAGACTTCTAGATCACCTACAGCAACCCCAAAGGGAAATGAGATGGAACACTCTGATAGTCAACCACCTAGACCCACTGAACTGGAAACAAAAGGGGATCTGGAAAAAATGAAATCAGAAATAATTTCTCAGATAACAGGAGAAATTGTGCCCTTAGTGCAAGACATGATTAATAAATCTAGAGAGGAGCTCAGGAACATGATGGAATCCCAACATAGGAAACAAATGGAATCCATAAAACAGATGCAAATAGATTTCCAGGACATGGAAAATTCCATTGAAAGTCTACACAGCAGAATGAGCCAATGTGAGGACAGAATTTCAGATACAGAAGATAAGATTGCAATTAGTGACCAGGAAAAGAAAAATTGCTTCAAAATTATAAGGGAACATGAGGAATCAATCCAGCAGCTGCTAGATGATGCAAAGAAGAATAACATAAGACTGATTGGGCTCAATGAAGAAACAGGAGAGAGTGGAGATGACATAAAAAAAACTCTTCACAGAAATAATGGCAGAAAACTTCCCAAGCAGGGGGAAAGAGCTTGACATACAGAGAAGTGAGGCATATAGGACTCCAAATAGCCTTGATCAAAAAAAATCTACACATAGGCATATAATTGTTAAGATTCCAGAAACTCAACAGAAGAACAAAGTTCTCCAAGCAGTCAGAGAAAAGAAACAAATCACATACAAGGGGAAGCCCATCAGAATCACAGCAGACTTCTCAACACAAACCATCAAGGCAAGAAGAGCTTGGAGTGAAATATTCCAAGCCCTAAAAGAAAACAGCCTCCAACCCAGATTGATGAACCCTGCAAAACTATCTTTCAAAATTGATGGAGAAATAAGATACTTTCATGACAAAGAGCACCTTAGGAACTTCTTGAATACCAAACCAGCACTCCAAAGAATTTTACACAATATCCTAGGAACAGACATTGAGGATCACAACCCCAGGAAGCAAAGCAGAATGAACCCATCTGGCATGACAAGAAATTAAATGTAAAAGGGGAGAACCCAACAAAAAGAAAAAGTCATGGCAATGACAAGTCAATATGTTTCAGTTATAACCATCAATGTTAAAGGTCTCAATTCACCAATCAAAAGAAATAGACTGGCAGAATGGGTCAAGAAGCAAAATCCAACAATATGCTGCATACAAGAAACACTTCATTCAAAAGGAAACTCATAGACTGAAAGTTAAAGGGTGGAAAACAATACTCCATGTGATGGGAACCTGAAAAAAAGCAAGAGTAGCTATCCTCTTGGCAGATCAAGTAGATTTCAAACCAATACTGATTAAGAGAGATGAAGAAGGACACTACATCCTTGTAAAGGGAAGAATCCAAGAGGAAGAGATGACAATCATAAATATCTATGCACCAAACACTAGTGCACCCAACTATGTAAAACAAATACTAACGGACATGAAAAGTCATATATGCACTAATACAATTGTAGTGGGGGACCTAAACATCCCACTGTCACAAATAGATAGATCAACTAGACAAAAAATAAGTACTGAAATACTAGAACTCAATCGAACTCTTGAACAAATGAGCTTAACAGATGTTTCCAGAGTCTTCCACCCCACAAAATCAGAATACACATTCTTCTCAGCTGCACATGGGTCATTCTCCAAAATAGACCACATACTCACACATAGAACATGTTTAAGTAAGTGCACAGGAATCGAAGTTATCCCCTGTATATTATCAGACCATAGTGTGATGAAATAGGAGATCCATAGCAAAAGAAACTCAAAAAATTTCATAAACATGTGGAAATTGAACAACACACTTCTGAGTAACCAATGGATCACAGAGGAAATTAAAGAAGAAATCAGACAGTTCCTTCAATTAAATGACAATGAAAATACAACATATCGGAATCTATTGGACACAATGAAAGCAGTCTTACGATGGATATTCATAGCAGTGAATACACATATTAGGAAAACAGAACGAACCCAACTAAACAACCTGTTGCTGAACCTCAAGCTTCTAGAAAAAGAAGAGCAGGACAACCCCAAAGCTCATACAAGGGAAGAAATTATAAAGATCAGAGCAGAAATCAATGCAATGGAGACTAAGAGAATGATACAAAAAAATCAATGAAGCCAAGAGTTAGTTCTTCGAAACAATCAACAAAATTGACAAACCTTTAGCCAACCTTGTCAGAAAAAGGAAAGAAAAGGCCCAAATCCATGCAATTAGGAATGAAAAGGGTGAAATGACAACAGACCCAGCAGAAATCCAGAGGATCATCAATACCTACTTCCAGAACCTATACGCCAATAAGATGGACAACACAGAAGAAATGGACAGATTCCTAGATACATATGAATTACCAACGTTGAACGAAGAAGACCTAAAAATTCCGAACAACCCAATATCAACCAAAGAAATTGAAAATGTAATTAAAAACTTATCAACTAAGAGAAGCCCAGGCCCTGATGGCTTCACTGTTGAATTCTACAAGACATTTAGAGAGGAACAGCTGCCACTACTGTTTAAACTCTTCAACGAAATTGAAAGGGAAACAATACTCCCAAATTCATTCCTGGAAGCAAGCATCACCTTGATCCCCAAAGCAGAGAAAGACCCAACTGAAAAAGAGAACTGTAGGCCAATTCCACTAATGAACATAGATGCAAAAATCCTTAATAAGATACTGGCAAACAGAATGCAGAAGATCATCAAGAAGATCATACACCCTGATCAAGTGGGATTCATCCCAGGGATGCAGGCATGGTTCAATATACGAAAATCAATCAATGTAATACACTATATCAATAGAGCCAAGGACAAAAACCATATGACTATCAGAAAAAGCATTTGACAAAATCCAACATGCATTTATGATAAAAACGCTACAAAAAATTGGAATAGATGGTCTCTACCTCAAACTGATAGAAGCCGTCTATGAAAAACCAACAGCCAATATCATACTAAATGGTCAAAAACTGAAATCCTTCACACTAAAATCAGGAACAAGACAAGGATGTCCACTATCACTACTCTTGTTCAATATAGTTCTGGAAACATTAGCCACAACAATTAGACAAGAGAAAGAAATAAAAGGAATAAAGATAGGAAATGAAGAAGTCAAATTGTCATTATTTGCAGATGACATGATACTCTATATAGAAGACCCCAAGAACTCCACCAAAAGTCTTCTCGACTTAATAACCAAATTCAGTCAAGTAGCTGGTTACAAGGTCAACACACAAAAATCAATAGCTTTCCTCTACACAAATGACAGACTCACTGAGAGAGAAATAGGGCAAACAATTCCTTTCACAAGAGCATCCAAAAAACTGAAATACCTAGGAATCAACCTAATGAAAGAAATCAAAGACCTCTTCTCTGAAAACTATAGCACTCTGAAAAGAGAGATTGAAGATGATATCAGAAAATGGACAGACATCCCCTGCTCCTGGGTAGGAAGGATTAATATAGAGAAAATGGCCATGCTTCCCAAATTACTATATAGATTTAAAGCAATTCCAATTGAGAGCCCAGCAGCACACTTCATAGACCTTGAGAAAACAATCCAAAAATTCATTTGGAACAAGAAGAGACTCAGAATAGCAAAAGCAATTCTAGGTAATAGAGACATGGCAGGGGGTATCACAATCCCCAACCTGCAACTCTACTACAAAGCTACTGTGATAAAAACAGCATGGTACTGGCAAAGAAACATACCTGAGAACCAGTGGAACAGATTAGAAGATGCAAAAACAATGCCAGACACACTCAGCCATCTCATCTTTGATAAAGGAGCCAAACACCCTCACTGGAGGAAAGATAGCCTCTTTAATAAATGGTGCTGGAAAAATTGGGCTTCAACTTGCCAAAGATTAAAACTAGACCTATATCTCTTGCCATGCACTAAACTAAAATCAAAATGGATTAAAGATCTAAATATTAAAATAGAAACTCTGAACCAGTTGGAACAGAGGTTAAGTAGAACCCTTGAAGACCTCAGTGTAGGAAAAGATTTTATGCCCGTGAACTAGCACAAACAATCAACAAGTGGGATCTCTTCTTATTAAAAGCCTTCTGCACAGCAAGAGAAACCACCAGCAGTGTGAAGAGACAACCCACAATGTGGGAAAAAATCTTCACCTGCTCTTCCTCAGACAAAGGTCTACTATCTCGAATCTATAAAGAACTTAAAAAGATCAGACCTCCCAAATTTAAAGACCCAATCCAAAAATGGGCATCTGAAATGAACAGACATTTCTCAGACAAAGAGGTAGAAATAGCAAATAAATACATGAGAAAATGTTCAACATCACTGGTCATTGGAGAGATGCAAATGAAAACAACGCTGAGATTCCACCTCACTCCAGAAAGAATGGCTGCTATCATGAAATCAACCAATAACAAATGCTGACAGGGCTGTGGGGAAAGAGGAACCCTGCTCCACTGCTGATGGGAGTGTAGACTGGTGCAAGCACTGTGGAAATCAGTATGGAGACACCTCAAAGAACTAGGACTGGAAGTCCCATTGGACTCTGCTATTCCACTGCAAATTCCCTGCTATTCCCCAAAGAATTAAAAGAATCATACCACAGTGATATATGTGCGCCCATGTTCATAGCAGCACAATTTGTGATAGCTCAAACTTGGAAACAGCCCAAATGCCCATCAACTGGAGACTGGATCAAGAAAATGTGTTTTTTTTATAAAATGGAGTACTACTCAGCCATAAAAAATGAGAAATTAGAGACATTTATAGCTAAGTGGATGCACATTGAGGAGATACTCCTAAGTGAAATAAATAGGACATACATGTATAAATACTTAATACTTTCTCTGGTGTGAGAAACTGAAAGTGTAAATAAGAACTAAAATGTATAATAGGTAATGTGAAATAGGAAGAAAAGGGGCAAAGAGGAAGGAAGTGGGAGGGCTAGGGGAAAGGATAGAAGGGAATGGGATTAGTATGAGAAAATGGAAAACTAGGAACAAAATCTTTGTAAATAGGGAGGACTGGAGGGGTTGAAGGGAGGGCTGGGCAAGAGTGAAAAATAAGAACCAAGAGAGACTATGTAAAGGTGCAGATTTCCAATGATGTATGTCATTATATTGTATACCTAAAATGTACCAATGATTAGAATGAATAATCGATAATGCAAAATAGGAAGAAAAGGTCCAAAGGGTTAGGGGTAGTGGGAGGGGCAGGGGAAAGGAAAGAAGGGAAAGGAAAAATGCTGAGCAATGGAAAAAATGGAAATAAAGTCTTTGTAAATAGGGAAGGGTGGAGGGCGTGAAGGGAGGGCTAGGAATGGGGAAAAAATAAGAACCAAGATGCATTATGTAAAGGTACAATTCCCAATGAGAAATGTAATTGTGTTGTATACTTACAATGTACTAATAAAAGACTTTAATTAAAAAAAGAAAACAAAAAACTGTTACTGTTATCTACAAATCAGTTATAGGCAACAGATGAAACTAAAAAGAAAAAAAGAAAAAGAAACATGGGATTCATTTCACCATTTAAGGACAGAAGAAAAGTAATTTCATCTATTCATTTACATAACAATTTTCATCTAGCATGAGGGATTTGTGGCATTCTGCATTGCATTAATATCAGAGTATAATTTCTTTTCTTTTTCTGGTACCAGGGATCGAACTCAGGACCTTGCACTTGTGAGGCGCCACTGAGCTAAATCTCTGGCCCAGAATATAATTCTTAATATGGCAGACTAAGGACTCCTATAAATCTGTGAAAACAATTCAGTTAGTCTGTGATTTTGTACAAGAAGCAATACATCTTTACTTTTACTAAACCCTAACTGGAATCTAGCATCTCTTTCAATTATAAAGGTAGACCAAAACCATAGAAGCATTAATAGAACTTGTGACAGATATTCTTCATGTAACATTACATGTATGGTAAACATTTCAAAATATCATTAGTACTTGTCACTACTTCGAAATTACAGTAGTTATTAGATACAACATTAAATTTGGTTATTTAGTGCATTATTAAAGATACATTTCTTTCTATATCAAAAAAGTTTTAAGTTTGATAAATGTGTTCAATGATTAGTTTCCTTATAATCATTTATTTTATGGATTCATAAGCATTTTTAAAAATTTTTATTGAGTTTATGGGTACATTTAGGTATACCTTCTGATCACATTCATCATTGAGAATTTGTACCTGTACATGACACATCTTGATTCTTATCATTCTTATTCCCATTCCCCTGCTCTCCCTTCAATCCCTCCACCCTCCTATATACATAAGCCTTGTTTCCATTTTTTCCTTTTTCCTTTCAATTTTTTTCTTTCCCTTCTTTCCTTTCCCCTGTCCCCACTCCCTAGTTCTGCTTCCCCTTTGAACATTTTCTTCCTATTTCACAATATCTATTATACATTTTGGTCCTCATTTACACTTTCAGTTTCTCACACCAGAGAAATGATTCAGTATTTACACATGTGTGTACTATTTATTTCACTTATGAGTATGGCCTCAAGGTGCATCCATTTAGCTATAAATGTCTCAAGTTTATCTTTCTTTATGTCTCAGTAGTACTCCATTTTATTAAAAAAATCTTCTTTATCCACTCACCATGGATTTAAAAGCATTTTAAGATGCTAAATTATAGAATCTCAAATGGAGATTTAAGAGTTTTAAAAACCAAAATAACATCCAACTTCTTAATGGTTTTCACAAATCATATTTGAATTTTAGAGAAATATTTTAGGAATTACCATCCCCTCCACTACCTCTAGATTAACATGTTTCTGCTTCCTTTCACCCTCCATTCTCCATCCATTTACATACTTTTTTTCACCAGGGTTTAACCCTTTCTCATTCTGTTCTCCAGCTATCTTTGCTGTATTTGCTAAATTAATAGTTCTAAATTTACATTTCAATTATTTTTATATTTAGATTTACCAAGTAACTTCTATGCTTGGAATTTTAATTTGGGTTTATCCTTTTTGGAACAAAATGCTATTGCAAAATTGATTTTAACTGTGCTCTGGGGTACCATATTCCCTGATGTATATTTGAACTTGACAGTTTTCTCTGTAACTGAACAACATTAAAACAGATAAGTGTTACAGTTTGCATCAAAAATGTTTCCAAAAGTCAGAGGTGGAGTTTTCAGAAGATAATTGGATCATGAGGAATTGGATCTGATGGATTAGGTCAATCCATCCATAAGTTTATAGATGAACAGGCTATTAAGTGGTGGGACAGAGACAGGGGAAGATGCTCACTGGGGACATGCCTTTGAAGAGTGTATTTTGTCTCCAGTCTCTTTTTCTCCAGCCCTTCCTTGCTCTGTCTGCCTCTTGGCTGCCATGAGGTGAGTAGCCTTTCCTCTGTCATGTCCTTTTTCTAAGACGTATCTGCCTTGTAGCCAGCCAACTATGCACAAAACCTTCTGAAAACATGAGCCAAAATAAACTTTTTCTTTTTTTAAGTATGTATGTCAGAAATTTTGTTCCAGTAACAGAAAACCTGGCTAATACAAAAACTTGGTACCAAGAAGTGGGGCTGTTGCTTTGACTATACCTGACCATGTGATTTAGATGCCTTTGCTAGTGGTTTATGGGAGGAGCTTAGAAAGGTTTAGAATGATTTGGAAATGCAGGCCACAGAAGCCCTCGACTGCTGTAAGCAGAGACTGATGAACAATTCTATAGTGTGGCAGAAGACCAGAAAGCTGATAGAAATGCAGACAGTTAAAACAATATCCATGAATTTTTAAACAGGAGCAAGAATTCTGTCAGAAACTGGACTAAAGGCTATGTATGTTACATTCCAGAAAAGAATACGTTTTGTTTATGCCCTCAAATATTGTGTGACTTTGAGATTAAATGCAATATACTAATTGGTCTAGTAAAGGAAATTCCAAGACAATCAAACATTCATATTGTGGTATGGGTACTGCTGACTGCTTACCCAGATTTATAGTAAGAATCAGGAGCAAAATGCAGACCAGAAAGATTTGAAATACTTGCAGTTTGGCTAGCAAAGTAGCACTTGCAAAGCTGGGGCCAAGGAAAGTGTGGCTGAAGAGATTAGCTCAGTTTAAATAAGCTAAATACTCTGTACTGGGGCAATTGGAAATGCTTTCAAGGGATCTCAGGAGTTAGTCATCTCCACGCTTAAAGGCATAAAAGTATAAACACTGTTGAAAGACTTTGCTTTCAGAGATGTATGTGTAGGCACCTTGTTCACTCAGGGCTGTCTGGCAAACTGTTTTCCTGAGTTCAGCCATCCAGGCACTCAGAAGCCACTGCAAGTGTCCAAGAGAGGGCCCAACACTGCTTGAGTTGGCTACAAGCCTTGACCTTGTTGACATGATGCTGGTCTTTCAGGCAAGAGTTATGGGGCCAAAGAGGTTTTCACCTAGATTTCAAAGGAAGACCTGGAAGGCCAAGCATTGTGTGACAGGGTCAGAGTTCCTGCCAGGAGCCTCTGAGAGGGCAATATATGAAGCTGTGGAAGTAAGACCATAGCTGCGATGGAGACTCTAAGAAGTTGGATATGTCAACAATATGGAACATCTACTGAGGAAAGCCTCAAACAGTGAGCAGAGCCAGTCTAAGAGAAGAGACTGCATAGTTGGGTACAGTGGTACCTCAGTTTACAAACTTAATTCATTCCACAATTCTGGGGAAGATGGCTGCATTCCTGTTCATGTGGGGAAAATGGGCACAGTCATGTTCGTCACCTGATCTGGAGTTGGTGAACAGAAGCAAAGTTTTGCCGAACCAAACTGTTCACAGATAGAAGCATTTATGAACCAAAGTATTATTGTATGCTCCTTCCTTCCTTCCTTCCTTCCTTCCTTCCTTCCTTCCTTCTTTCTTTCACAAATTTATAGCTATTTTTTATTGTTTTTGCCTTGGAACTATGCTGGAGAGAGATCTTAATCCTGATTTTCTCCTTATAGATAATCTGTTTTTCACACCCATTTTTAAATTATTTACCACTTACACTGATTCTTTTACTCAGTACATACCTAGATATTTGTTGTTCTGAATTAAATACAAATAGTATTCAGTTTTTTGCTCTGTAGATGAAGCAGCAATATACCTTTGGATGGCTCATTTTTGTGAGTTCTATTATTCAGGGATATTGATTCAAAAATATTGGACTATTCTTTATCCTCTATATCTATTAGTTTCTCTCTAATTGTTTTTCTCTCTTTGGTTTTTATCTCCATGTCTTAGTTACTTTTTTCTTGTTGCTGAGACAAAATACCCAACACCCAAAATTAAAGGGGGAAAGGTTTATTTAGCTCACAGTTTGTACAGGTTTCAGCCCATGATAAGCTGGCTCCAAGGCAGGGTGGCACAGCAGACAGGCAGAAAGTAGCAAAAGCAACAAGGAACCTTTACAGTGCCTCTCTGCCCCTTTTATCTTATCCAGACTACCGTAGGGTGGGCAGCACTCACACCCTTAATCCTAGGGCCCTTGAGCCTAGCATTGCACCATGAATCAATCCCAGCATCACACACTCTAGATCCAGCCACCTCTGAAAAAGCCCCACTTATGACTACATGAGGCTTTAGGGGGACATCTAGACACAAGCCATAATGCTCTGCATTCACTATAATTATTGCATATCTTACTTAAATACAGTGGCATCTTGGTTCACAAACTTAATTCTTTCCACAATTCTGGTAACAAACCAAATTGGACAAAAACTGAGTCAAATCAATGGTTAGGTTCAGTGTTGACCTTATGCAGAAATTTGACTTGGTTCTCATCCAATTTGGTTTGAGACCAGAATTGTGGAATTAAGTTCATGAGCTGAGGTACCACTGTACCATGATTCAATTTTTTTCCTGTGAATATTCCATCCACTAAAATTTCTATATGCATTTATTATATCAACTATGGTACAGTTTAGGTTCTCTATTGTTAGCTGATCATCATAGCCACTTACTTTCGGGCACTTCAGATGATATAATTTTTTTTTCTTTTAACAGCAGGGAGAATTCTTCAATGAAACAATTGCGTTTCTTAAATTATATTTTCTTCTAGACTGAGTTCTAGGTTCCTCATCTCTTTTGCATTTGTTATGGTCCCTTTCAATAAGTAAAATTTACTTCTAAATATTCAGAGTGAATTTCTAATTTCACATAAAATTCATTCTCTCTCCTTCTCTGGCTCAGGGCTGACCTATAGTTCACCCTGAGAAAGATGAAGCAGGTGCCTTCCTTCTCTCCTTTATTCTTCTCCTTCTACAATAGTCCTCAAGATCAGGTGAGAGGAAAGAGGGAGTGGTTAAAAGTGCAAATGTTGCTGGGTGTGGTGGGACACACCTATAACCCCAGCACTCAAGAGGATTACCATGAGTTCAAGGCCAATTTGGGCTAAATAGTGAGTTCAAAACCAGCCTGGACTGCAGTAAGACCCTGTCTTTAAAAAAAAAAGAAAAAGAAAAAGAAAAGGCAAGTGCAAATGTGTAGTGGATGGCCAAGTGTTGCTCCTTTCATGAGACACAACAGTAGATACTTCAGAGCCTCATTAGCTACTAGTACACCACAGTTCCCTGACAAAGATGAGGTGCTCTCCTACCTACCTGAAAATAAGCCCCCCAATCCCAACTTCAGCTTCAGGGGATCACTCCACAGTCTCTTTTTCCTCAGATTGTTCTCTTAAGCCAAGTTTTACAAGACAGCTTACACATAGCCATTAGCTTCTATTTGGCTCCTAGGAAGCTCTACGTCCTCAGTAGCAATGGGAGGATGAAACGTTGTATGTTGGCCCTTCCTTGCCCTCAATTTTCAATTGCTACTTCCTGTCTTTAAAATCTGATGGAAAAAGACATGTTTGGGGCACAGACAAGAGACAGAAGAGATCGTGCTAAGTTCTCCTAAAAACACGCGCTCCACGCTGTGCTCTGGTGCCCTGAGAGGGCCTACAACTTAGTCCTCCCCAGCAAACAGGTTGAGCTGTAGGTCATCCCTGACATGTTCTTTTCCTGCAGACTTTGTACATTATCATCTGCAATCTTGAATTAATCTCTTGAGCTCGTTTGGGACTAGGAGAGAATATTCCTTCACCACCTCTAACAAGAAAGGAAGTAGTTGGCTCTTTCTACTGGTCAAACTGAAGCTCTCACTTTCCACAAACTGCCTTACAATCTTAATCATCACTTAGTGATACTGGGGTACTGCACAGAAAGGGAAACTGGAGAGAATATCCAGAAAATCCTTGGCATTTTCTTCACAAAATGAAAGTACTTATCATGTATTTTTCTCAGCTTTGAAGTTCAGTCCATTTTCTTGGGGTATCAGTAAAAGGTCCAATTCAACACTTAGGACAGAAGTGGCAAAAATACCCCTCTTATATATTTCTTTCTTGCCTTTTTCTTTCCTTGGGACTGGAAACTGAACCCAGAACCTTCACACTGAGTTGCATCTCCAGCCCTTTGTTCTTGTTCATTTGTGACAGGGTCTTTCCAAGTCACTAAGTTGCTCCAGCTGGGCTCAAATTTGTGATCCTCCTGCCTCAACCTTTCAGAGTTATGGGACTGCAAGTGTGCACTGCCATGCCTGGCTACTTCTATAGCATTTGGTAGTTTTTATTTTTCGGTATGGCTGTACCAGCATAGTCGTCAAGACATGCACGCAGCCAAATTAAGTCAGGATTAGACTTATTAGTCAATTCTCTTATCACATGAGCCCCCCGAACACATATAGTCAATGATCGGATAACGGCATAATCTCGCATACTCTGGTCGACGGTGGTGTTAAGGCATATTCGTATCCTTGGTCAACATAACCCCCTCAGACTGACTTTTTAGTTAATGCTAGAGTGACATAGCAAATATTTGCACATCCATAAATGCAAAAAATGCAAAAAAACACATGATACATATTTTCTCAAATTACAATTTATTAAATTTGTACCCCCATGGGCACTCACCCAATTAAATTTCCATTTCATAGAGTGTATACAAATCACACACCATACCCTCCGCAACCAAGCATCCCATTCTATGAAACTACTGCACAAACAACTAAACTGTTGATGTAGCTTAACTTTAAAGCAAGGCACTGAAAATGCCTAGATGAATTAACCAATTCCATAAACACAAATGCTTGGTCCTGGCTTTTTTATTAGTTTAGCGCAAAATTATACATGCAAGTCTCCCCCCGCCAGTGAGAATGCCCTTGAAATCTTAAACTGACAAAAAGGAGCGGGTATCAAGTACACTACCAAGTAGCTCAAGACACCTTGCTTAGCCACACCCCCACGGGAAACAGCAGTAATTAATATTAAGCAATGAACGAAAGTTTGACTTAATTATGCAATCAAACTAGGGTTGGTAAATATCGTGCCAGCCACCGCGGTTATACGATTAACCCAAATTAATAAAACCCGGCGTAAAGGGTGTTTAGGGAAAATAATCAGACTAAGATTAAATTCTATCTAGGTCGTAAAAAACTTCAGATAAGACAAACCCACTACTATCTACGAAAGTAATCTTAACAAACCTGAACACACGACAGCTATGGTTCAAACTGGGATTAGATACCCCACTATGCTTAGCCGTAAACATAAAATATTATAACAACAAAATATTTCGCCAGAGAACTACTAGCAACAGCTTAAAACTCAAAGGACTTGACGGTGCTTTAAACCCATCTAGAGGAGCCTGTTCTATAATCGATAAACCCCGTTAAACCTCACCATTTCTGGCTACTTCAGTCTATATACCGCCATCTTCAGCGAACCTCTACAGGGGACAAAAGTAAGCTCAAGTACTATCATAAAAACGTTAGGTCAAGGTGTAACCAATGAAATGGGAAGAAATGGGCTACATTTTCTTATCCAAGAACATAAACGACAGTTACCATGAAATCTGATAACACAAGGTGGATTTAGTAGTAAAACAAGAATAGAGAGCTTGTTTGAACATGGCCATGAAGCACGCACACACCGCCCGTCACCCTCCTTAAACTCTAAAGACTAACAATACTATATTAAACAGTCAACATGGAACTAAAGGAGACAAGTCGTAACAAGGTAAGCATACTGGAAAGTGTTTGGAATGCTATATGGAAATGCTTGAGTAGTAATGTTTTCAAACTATGGGACATTGGATGTGAAGGGGTTAATTAGTAGCACTCCATCTAAGTCATGCTGTTTGGGGAGTACATAATGGTGTTATATAGGAAGTTTCATAGCATCCATATTTCCATCAGCCAGTTTTACTGCTGAGTCCAATGGGAAGTAGTTGTTCCTCACTCAAGGAAACAGAATAGCACTGCATTCCCTTTACAGCAGCCAGAGAAAAATAGAGAAGAAATCATTCACTGTGCAGGACAAAGACTGCGACAGGTAGAGGTTAAAGAATTGTTCATGACAGAGAGTTTGAGTCATCCTAGAGGAAAACACAATCTCAGGATGACAATTGTACAACAGTTCCAACCAGCCATCATCCAGGCAGAGACTAGTTTATCGTATCTGTAGTTTCTAGTCTGTTTGTTTTACTGTACTGTGGATTGAACCCAAGGTCTTCACACTGACTGAAAACTTCAACTTTTCTTATGTTTCATTTAATTTTGAGACAGAGTATTGCTAAGTCACTAAGGTGCCCAGCTGGCTTCAAGCTCCTGTCTCAGCCCCCTAGGGATTAAAAGTGTGCACTAGCATCTAAGTCAGCTCAGGCTGCTACAACAGTACTATGGACTTAGAGGGTAAAACAATGGACATTTACTTCTCACACTTCTGGAGGCTGAAAATCCAAGATCAAGGTGCTGGCAAATTTGGTTCCTGATGAAAGCCTTGCTGGATTTCAGAGCAGCACTTTCTCACTGTATCCTCACACTGTAGACAGTAAGAGCTCTAGTTTCTTCTTCCTATAAGGGTATAAATTCCAACCTCATCTAAACTTCGTTACTTCCTAAAAACTGTGCCTCCAAATACTATCCCTTTAAGGGTCAAGGCTTCAAATATATAGTTAAGGGGAACACGAACATTCAGTTCACACAAATAGAGACAACATGGAATATGAAGCAATCAGCCATGATAACTGATAAGTAGCCAACAGAAAAAAATTCAGACTAGACCAAAGCAGAACATGTTCCTAACCATTATATGGTGAGAAGAACCTAAAAACAAATAACATGATCCCTCGTATAGTCTTCCTTATGGGATTATAAATTTATACTAAGTTAACTATAAATACATTCTATTCTCATCACACAGTGAATTTAGTTTTTATTGAAACATTCTTTGTTGTTATTCCAAACAGGCAGTTAAAGAATCTTTCCAATTTTTATAATAAAAATTGTGTCATTTGAGACCCTTTAACCTGACCATTGCAATAAAGTAACTGTAAAATGAAAATAAAAGGATATCCCACACATTGTATCACTGAGTAGCATGATGTTTAAAAACAAGTCATTGTCAAGCCATGTTTAAAAGACAAGTCATTTGAAAATAACTCAGTTTCTTAAAAACTTTCTCACATGAGTGAAAGAAGCATGAAAGTATTTCCACACATATAAAAATTTTCTTGTCTTTTTCCTTTCTTGAAATCTATCTACTATCCCTCACACTCAAAAGGTCCCCCAAAAATAAGTTTCTGCTACCAGAAGTGACCATCATTTGTGTGGAAGCTTCAAGGTGGCGTTTTATGACTTCTCTTTTCCCCTTTCCAGTCCACACAAAAATAAAGTTCTGCTCCCACCCCTTCCCTCTTAAGAATCTGCTGGTTGCTTTTGCGCTTTCTACTACCATTGATTGAAACAGAGAGTGTCCTTAGATGTGGACACATTTGCCAATAGCCTTCACATATCCACATTCTTAAATAGACTCTCTTTGGGCAAGGTGCTTCCTGGTGCCGATGTATATTACAAATTCCTAAGGGAAACTATAACATTGTGTGATTTATGGAATATTTTTCCCCCAGAGAAATACTGACAAAAAATCTATGGTGAGTACTACCACTCCCCAAGTTTTCATTTGGAAGTCAATTTTAAATGAATACTAAGGCAGTTTTAAATGCTGATAACTAAAAGGTAAGTGGGGTGGGCAAGGAGCAATCTTACTAGTTAGGCCTTCAAGAGCATGAGTGTGGAAGAATAACAAACCTGGATTTTAAAACACTCAGGTCTAGGCCTAATAATATACCTGCCACAGGCTTGTCCCTAGGCTCACACTGGAGCTGAGGACTGGAGTGATGGGGATTCGGATCTGGAGTCAAATTTCCAAGTCTATATTCTGACCTGGCCACTGGATAGTCATCAGGCAGTAGGTAGCTTACTGTTTCATTAACGTTCTAGAAACTGAGATGGATACTTTCCTGAGTATTGATTTAAGTCAGTAAAACGTATGTGAAATGCTTAGTAGTGCTAGATAGGTATGGGCTATTTGATAATTCTTTTATGAAACTATCATCTCAGTTTTTCCTGTAATTCTAAAACTGTTCCTATAAAACTCTAAAATAAGGTTACTTTTTTAAAAGTGCCTGAAAAATGGTAAGCAACTAATACATGTTACCTCTTATCTGCTGTAATTACATTATCTCCAGCGAAAGCCTGTATTCTAGTTATCCCCATGTCACAGACAGGGAAAGTAAGATTAGAGAAGAAAAGAAGCATTACCTCGAGTCATATGCAGGTGGTGAAAACTGGGCCAAGATTTAACTACAGGGAAAATGAAGTGGGGGAGGCAGGCAGGCAGGGAGGGAGGGAGGAGAAGAGGGAGGGTGGGAATCACTATATTTCGTACTACACACTCTGTCTCCTGTGCCCTATGTAATTTGCTAGATCCATGACTACTTGAACTCCCTGAACCTGTTTTATTATCTTTATAACAAGGAAATTGATGTGCCCCCAACACAACAGTTATGGGAGGATTAAATGAAGTAGTACAGGTAAACATCTCTGTGAACACCACGGAGTTGGATAAATACAGTGAATATTAGTATTGTAAATGTTTCCCATTTTTATGGCCTATAAAAATACAAACCCCAGTTAATTCAGATGTCAGCTTTCTCAAGATGTGTCATTTATTTAACACATTCACTGAACTCCTCAAGGACAGTGGCTGGGGCTGAGTAGCCACAGATGACCATGAGTTAGCTCTGCCTCAGAAATGCTCCTGGTCCTGGGGAGGCAAGAGTCTTGATGGTTGATAAAAGACAATATGGTGAGAAGCATAACACTGTGGGAACCCAACCACATGCCTTGGGCTAACTCACCTGGATCCTGGGCATCAGAAAGCCTTCAAAGAGGTAGAGAGGATCACAATGGGTCCCAAGGTTGTCACAGGAGTCTGTACCTCCTTTGCTCCTGTGTAGTGACCTGACTTCCTCTCCAGCCATCAGCTGTTAGGAGCCATTGACCACTGACCCCCACATTCCCCATGGTTTAGATGTGTAGTCTAAGGACAACATGATTCTAGGAACTGTCCAAATAAATACCTCATTTCTCAACATTTACACTGACCAGAAATTATTTCCCAGCCATCTTTTCATACCAAAGCGATCTCTAATTGAAGTTATTCCCCCCCTTGCTGATTGCTGGGGAGCATGCTTCAGAGAAACTCCTCAGGGCAAAACTTGTTCCCTCTCTTAGAGTTCCACAACAGACGCTGCTGTCCATGTAAAGATGAGGTTGCATGGGGCTCCTACTCTGTAACCATTGTTAGGTAAACACATGGGTTATACATTCCTAGTTTTCGTGAAGTGCAGATACCCTGTTACCAATCTCTCTAAAGCAGAACTTGAGCCTTGCCCCTTGAGAAAGGAGCAGATGTGACAGGATTAGAGACAGGAGAATGAGGGCATCTTGGGTGGGCCTGGAGCAGGGTGGGCAGACAGGAAAGATAAGGAGTCATCCTATCTCAATTGCGTGTGCTGGGGACTATGGATCATACAATTTGGATGTGGTTTGATGTAGCTTTGAGCCATTTCTGAACACAAGAAATAGTCTGCAAGTTGTCACCTTTGTCCTATAACTTTCTGATTAACAAATGCAATGGCTGCTACTTAAAGCCTTTGCCCTTTGACTTCTCTGTAGCACTTTAATATTCCTATACATCCTCCTTTTTTTATTCTTAAGTTCTTTTATTGGTATATTTTAGGTATACAGTACATTTACATTTGTCATGGGGTGCTTGTACCTGTACATGATGTACCTTAGTTCTTATTTTTTCCCCATTCCCTGTGCTCCCTTCACCCCCTCTACCCTTCCCTATTTACATAGACTTCATTTCCATTTTTTTTTCTTTTCTCATAAACTCTGACCTCTTGATCTACCAAGTCAGGATGCCTCCTGAGTTTCTGGCCTCTCCAGCTGTCCTCTTCCCTCTCTCTTCCCTTGAATATGGTATATGCACCCTCCCCTGCTTACTCCTCTTCCTATATGCCTTACCTCAGCACGATTCTAAAGTGCTGGGAAAAGGAAAGCAAAGGGAAGGAGAAGAGGCAAAGAAGGATGCACCAAGTTCTGCAGAGCTCTTCCATGTCCTTTCCTTCCAATCCCAGCCACTACCACTTCCGGTCACCTTCCCTTGCCTTTTCCCCTATCCTTGCCTCCTGGATGAACTCTCAGCCTCCAACCTTGACTTGGCCCAATCAGTCTTCCACACTTGGCCACAAAGATTTGGTGAAATATGAAACTGACCACGTCACACTTAAAACCCTTCCTTGCTTCTCAGTGATCCTAGCACAAATATTTTTAGCTTCATGGCCCTCTAGCTCAGAGTTATTTCTCACCAGTCCCATCCACATAACTCTCTACCTACACATAAGCACATTTTTAAAAACTGAACTCCACTAATATCCCCAAACACACACTGATCTCTGACCTCAGACTTTGCCCATGTTGTGCTTGCTCTGTCTGTCTAGGGCTCTGGACTCACTTTCCTCTACCTGGCCATTGGTCACAGGCCCTGGAGAATTCTGGGTAGAGGCTTCTTCATCTAGGAAGCTTCTCAGCCTCCAGCCTGCATTAGGCACCCCCTTTGGTCTCTCAGAGCCTGGGTGCACCCAACAATCCTATGCCTACAACATTCCACTGTAATTCTTTGTCTGAAAAAGTGTGCTGAAAGTACATGAGTGCTTTATAAATACTATTTATTTTTGGACCATAACCCACATGCAGGCATTTCTGGAACATTTTGATATTAAACAAATGCTAGAGGACAGAAGACCTGAAATTAGAACTATTTCAGAAAATCCAGGTATATAGTTACTAAATACAACCTGCCTGGTGCCATGTGATCTATTTAGAAGGAGAGGATTTCCAATACTCAAAATTAGGTTTTTCTCCTCAGCGAGTTCACTGCTTTACCTAAGAAATGATGCAGACTGAAAGACTCTGAGAACCCCAAACAATGTCACCCACTCCTGCACAGCCTCCCTGTGGGGTTCTTTCAGCAAGCTGTATCTTCCTTTCTCACCATGCACTGAGCACTATGCTCTCGGAACTGCACCCTGACCCTGTAGAAAGCAACAAGGCTCAGCTCCACCTCCAGAGATAAGGTATCAGAGCCTCATCTGACACTTCTCACTCTGACTAGAGGGCTCTGTGTGACCAACAACCCGCTCAGTCACATTCTTATAGTGCTTTGTCCTTCCAACAACCCTCATGACTCACTTCTCTTCTCAGTCTGCATCCCTTAATTTTGCAGAGTCCCTGGGTTCCCAGTCTCTCACAGTGTTTCCCCTGCACTCTGTATCCTCACAACACTGGAAGCTCCTGTTGCTTCTGAGGCATGCTGTCCAAGAGCATACCCCAAGAAGAAAGAACCCTAAAATACTTAGTCTTTTCGTAGTTGTTTTGTTTTTGTTTATTTTTCCATGTTTGCTTCCTTCCTTTTTCTTCTAGCACTCAAGGATTCCACAGATACATTCACATCTCACCCCTTACTGCTCAAAACACTCATTAATCAGTTTCTACTGGTCTCTGAATATATCTTTAGCGTTTGCTGATTGAACAAAGCATTTCGCCAGATGTACAAGACAACCCCCTAGTGGTGAAGGGGCTTGAAGCAGGGTTCCTATTCCTTTTCTCACCACACCTCTGAGCATTATTCTCTGCATATGTAAGCTAGTATCAAGCCCTAAATGTCTGTGGAGAAAATATGAAAGTATAAAATTAATTTGAAAACTATATATATATCTGTGGGCAAAGTTCTTTTCACAAAGATCAACTGGGAAGCTGCCTTGTTATGTCAAGGGGCACTAACTAAACCATCACTGGTTAATTTAGATTTATCAGAGCACCTCTCAAGAAAAGTATTGTATGTGGTTAGAGCCTTTCATAACCTGTATGAAATAAGGAGAATGAGACTTTTAGGGGAAACATCCGGATGAGCACGAATGGTCACCATTACCACTGTCTGAGGAGTTCTTTGTCTATTGGGCAGAGTGTGGTGTGGAGGTTTTTCTGGAGCTGAAGAACTATGTACTATTGGGAACCATTGGTTGCTACCACAAGCAGTCAGGCCCTAGTTCACGCTGCCCACAGGAATGTGCTCCCTTTTCCTTCTAAGTGCAGGGGACCAAGTCCATTTAGTGTCACCAAATAGAATATCACAGAATGAATAACTGATAGAGAAAAGATGCATCTCTCATATCCTGGAGGCTGGGAAGTCTAAGTGCAAGGCATCTGCATCTGGCAAGGCCTTTGGACAGCATCATCCATGGTAGAAAGCAGAGGGCAAGAGAAAGCAAGGGTAACACGTGGCAAAAAAGAGCAAAATTCAGTTTTAAAACAAACCCACTCTCACAATAATGAACCTATCCCTACTACAACATCATTAACCCATCTGTAGGACTCTCCAACCTCTTGAAAATCCCATCTCTCAATATTGTTGCATTGAGGAGTAAGTTTCCCACATGAACTTGCAGGGAGGAGAGCACTGCACTACTGCAACATGTTAAAATAAAGGTTTAAATGACCCACAAATAATTACCTTTTCAAATTGCCCACTAACCTTTCTTCCAGGCATATCTGTTAATGAAGAATGGGTATTGTCTATAAAAAGAGCACATGGCAGCATTCTAGTGGCCCAAGGAAAGGGCAAAAAATTAAATTTACTGCATTAACAGATCTTTAAATCTCTGTTAGGAGTCAAGAGTAACTCTAGGTTCTAGTGGTTTTTCAGCTTGTGGTTTTTACAGCTCTGAAAGGTCAGGACAGGAGAAGTTGGGCTAATATGTTATATTCTCTTTGGAGTGGATCCTTATACGGGGCATCACCAACAATGACACTGTATACATTTCCACCTTGTCTTACTAATTTCAGGCCTCCCACCTCCTATAGGTTTGCTCTTTCCCATTCAGGCAGTCAAGAGAGAGATTTACAGGGGATGTACTGGGACTGAATGCATTCTCCCTCCCCATCACCCACAACTTCAGCCTGTTTCTTCAGTGGCGCTTCACAATACCTGTGTAAGCTTGCATAATTGTTTGTTTGAATTCAATAAATGCTTCACACGTGTTAATAGGATTTCTCCAGCAGTTGTGCCCCATCATGAAATTTGATTTCTTCTCTCCACCCCCTAGCTCCTTTGTTAGCAGCCCATGAAATGCTTGCCACATCCCTATGCTGTATTTTTCTGACCTCCAATTATAGCCTGAGAATACTCACGCTCCTAGCCTGTCCAACAGGTGTGTGATTGTGTTACAATGCACAATGCCATCCGGCATTTTCCAAATTATTTATGCAAACTATATGCCACAACTACTCTGTTGGGGCAATGATTATACTGCAAAATGGTGCAGAGAATTGTGTCAGTTTAGGCATCTTCTCTAGAAATAGCAGTATTGTGTAGCTGATTTTTTTCATTCTGAATTTCCATATTAAAATATCCATCAATATTACCTTTTCTATCTTTCTTTTCCTCCCTTCTTTCCTTTCCTCCTTCCTTTTCTTCCTTCATTCCTTCTTCTATGTATGCATGTTTTATATAAGTCTCTCTTCCTTTCTCCTTCCCCCTGCACCAAACTCAAGTAAAGCCCTGTATAGTTTCAAGGAAGAGATCACTGATTACGTGTTGGAGCCACTAAATTCTATTATAGAAAATCCATTAGGTCCAGTGGGCTTTCTGGTTGGCATTCTTCTGCCTCACTGGACATTGAATTCATGAGTTGTGTGAGGTCACAAATATACTCTGCCCAAATCTTAAACTTGAGCTCAATTTGTGACACCCCACCTCAGTGATACTGACCAATAACCTTTGAGTAATTTAACTGTACGACTCAGCCCCCAAGTGGTCATAAATGTATCTCCGACATGAACCACTTAAAATGTGGTTGCTCTAACTTGCTTAGTGTGAATACATTTTTATTTGAAACTAACAGCAATAATAATCTGAGAGATGAAGCATGTTATGGTTTGGATAGAAAATGTTTCCCAAGAGGCTTATGTGTTCAGAGGAGGGGCTTTTGGAAGATGATTAGATCATAGAGTGCTAACATAAGCAATGGATTAATTCACTGATGAATTCATAGCTGTTAGGAGGTGGGGCCTGCTTGGAGGAAGTAAGTCACTAGGAACATGCCTTTGAAGGGTCTATGTTTCCTCTGGCTCTCCTTGTTCTCTCTCTCTCTCTCTGTTATGCTTTATATCTAGATCCCCCCAAAGCCTCGTGCTCTCATAGGTGGAGCTTTTGGGGAGAAAATTGGACTATGGGGTGTGATACTCATCCGTGGATTAGCCCACTGATGAGTTTATAGTAAGTATGATTTGGTTAGAGAAGTGTGATTTGGTCACTGGGAGCATGGCCTGGAAGGGTCTAGCTCCTTCCTCCCTCCCTTGATCTCTTGCTTTCTGCTTCCCACCAGCAGCCATGTCATGAGCTGCTTCACCTCTGCCATGCCACTCTGCAATACCACCCCGCCTTGGAGCCCTGTGGATTGAAACCCTACAAACTGTGAATCAAAATAAACCCTTCCTCTTTAAGTTGTTTGTCAATCATTTTGTCCTAGCAATGGAAATGTGACTAATACAGGGAGGGCACTTTCTCATGTTTATCAAAGAGTTGAGCTACAAAATTTATACCCCAATTCCTGAGAGCAGCTTCCACTGCAGATGATGGTATCATAAAATCAACTGGAATGATTGCATTGAGCTCAATCCTGCGGTCCCGAAACTGGAAAATGCAACTGGGTCTGGTCAGAATTTTTCCTACTTAATTCTTTCACTGCATCTTTAACAAGTATCTATTGAGTTGATGCAGTTTACTGGGGAAAAATTAAAAGCTACATTTGGAGATGAGTTCCGATCCTCATGGACAATATTAACAAGTTTTATGAATGTGATGGATCACTTGGTTTCTTTTGATCCATTTTCTTATTTATAAAATGATCACTTGTGTCTCACAGAGTAGTTGTGAATTTCAAATAAGATAAGTAGATTTCAAAATGCTACTAATAAATTATTAGGCAATTGTTGTGTCCATACTGATAGCGTGACAGTCTCAAGTCACTGGAGGCAGCATAAGAAAATGTCTAAAGATCAAGAGCTCTCAGAGAAGACTGCCTGGGAACAAACTCCAACTCCATGCTCATGAGCTGTGGGAATACATGCCAGGTATGTATTTACATCTGTAAAATGGAGCCTACTAGTATCTAATGCCCTTTATAAGATTAAATGAGATAACATGTATGCCACTTACAGAGGTCTTAGATAATAACTAGAACATTCTAGAAAGGTTAGTTTTTAATGATTCCTCAGAAATCCAAAAATCTTGTCATCCCCTTTGCTTTACTGTACCCTCCTCACATGTGTACTTGAGAGAAGGTAACATATCTCATGAGATTTTAATAATCCTTGAAGTTCCTAGGGAAAAGTACCGTGTTTATATATTTTTTTTTAGTCAAAAGATGCAAATGGATAGCATTAAGAATGTGTCATTTACCTACACAATATTTTGAAACTTTTAATTCTGGAAACCTTTAGTCTAGGTAGTTATTTTGCATTTAAATCATAGCATGGGTTCTCTCTCTCCCCCCCCCTTCTCCCCCCCCCCCCCCACATTTCCTCTCATGTAATTTCTCTTAATATTTATCACAGAGCAGGAATTTCAAACCTCTTGTTTGGGAAGCAAACCCTGATATCAATGAGCTCATGCCCAGGTTTACCCCTCACAGAGCAGCAGGTGAAAGAGCTGCTGCCACCTGAAATGGGAGTGCAAGAGCCAAGAGCTCTCCTCCCCAGCCACAGAGAACTATCTTCAGAACCTCAGGATGGTCACACACAGTGTGGAAAACCTTAGGCTGGATCATGTCATTCTCCATCCAAACAAGTTCTCCAACATGCTGGTGCTGTGCCACAGTTCAAGACATCGTAGATATTCAAAATGTCTCCATTATTTGGTTTCAAGTCCCTCTACCTTCTAAACAGTCAGAATTTAAAATTTTGTAGGCCGGGGATTTAGCTCAGTGGTTTCACCGACTGCTCTGAAAGCGCAAGGACCTGAGTTTGATCCCTGGTAACAAAAAAAAAAATACAATTTTGTTTCGTTTTGCCATTTGTGAGAAAGAGTCTCACTCTGTGGCCCAGGTCAATCTTCAACTTGTTATACAGCCCAAGCTAGTCTTGCACTTGTGATCATCTTGCCTACAACTCCTAAGTGCTGGGATTACAGGCCTGCATTACCGCACCTGACATGATTATTTCTTAATGTCAAAACATATTCAGCTCCACACTGCCAGCATCATACCTTTTCTCAGGAATGTTCTTTTTGATCCTCTATTCACACTCACCTACAGATATCCTACCAAGATGAACTGCTATCTCCTCCCAGAATCCCTAACCCACCTCCAGTCTCTTCAGCTGGGATGCTTGTGGTTTCTCCTTTGTCATCTCACAGCAGCCTTTTCTGGAACTTGTGTAGACAGGCTACTGAATGTCCAGGTTACTTATAAAAGTCAACCATCTTATTTCCTCCATAACATAGAAAGCACTTTGAGAGACAGTGGCAGAGATGGCAGCTATCCAGCAAATCCAAGTCTTTACTTTCCCTGTAGTTAGAAGGTAGAGGCTGGCTATTAACAGAGGCCACATTTTCCAGCCTGCTTTGCAGCTAAGTCTATATAACTATGTTTTTGCCCAGGGAAAGTGAATTAAGGTGACTTCTGCAATTTCTAAATCAGATTAAAATATGGAGATGTGTTTCCTAGTTTCCTGCATAACTTTGTGAGTATGATTTCCTTGCCAACCCAAACTGTTTACCTCAGAATTGTTTGGAAGAGAGATATAAACATTTATTTCTTTTCTGCTACAATATTTGGTGCTTCCATATGCCCTGATTCCCAATGACAAAAGCATAAATAAACACCACGACATATATCTGTGAATGACCCCTATCTGCCATAATAACCCATACACCAAAGTTGCTCAAATGAGTATTTTGAGCTGAATTTCTGCTGTGGAATTTTCTATTAAATCTAACTGTATTAATTATAATGGATTGTTTACCAAATATTGTTTCTTATCATTTATCTGATGATATTTATCTATATAAAAATCTTACATTTATTGACTCATGGTTTGTTCTGATGTATATTCTTCAGGTCCTGTGAACAAGCAATTGATCTGATAAATGAAGGTTTAACATCCTGTAAAAAGACTTGGATAAAATGATACTGGATAATACTTCTAGGTTTCATTTAATGTTCAGAATTATTTCTGCACCTTGTGTAGGTGTCTCAGTGTGGTAGTTGACAGTTGACTAACTGTCAATTTGAGTGGGAATACCTAGCTGATTTGAGTCAGCATGGTTGCCGAAATGGTATAAAAGGAGAGTGGGAGAAAAGGATTTCAGCTGATCTTCCTTGAAGGAAGCTTTGTTGGGGCTGTTTTTCTTTGGGAAAATTTTGGTGCTTTTTCTTTGAAGGAGCTTTGTCTGCTTTCTTTCTTCAAGGGAGCTTCAATCCTCATCTTCATCTTTTTTTTTTTATTAAATTCTTTTATTGGTACATTGTAGGTATACAACACAATTACATTTCTCACTGGGAATTGTACCTTTACATGATGCACCTTGGTTCTTATTTTTTCCCCATTCCTAGCCCTCCCTTCACCCCCTCCACCCTTCCCTATTTATAAAGACTTTATTTCCATTTTTTCCATTTCTCAGCATTTTTCCTTTCCCTTCTTTCCTTTCCCCTGCCCCTCCCACTACCCCTACCCCTTTCGACCTTTTCTTCCTATTTTGCACTATCGATTATTCATTCTAATCATTGGTACCTTTTAGGTATACAATATAATGACATTCATCATTGGAAATTTGCACCTTTACATAGTCTCTCTTGGTTCCCATCTTTCACCCTTGCCCAGCCCTCCCTTCAACCCCTCCAGTCCTCCCTATTTACAAAGATTTTCTTCCTAGTTTTCCATTTTCTCATGTTAATCCCATTCCCTTCTATCCTTTCCCCTAGCCCTCCCACTTCCCCTTCCCCTTTGCCCCTTTTCTTCCTATTTCACATTACCTATTATACATTAAGTCCTTATTTACACTTTCCATTTCTCACACTAGAGAAACTATTCTGTATTTATACATGTGTGTCCTATTTATTTCACTTAAGAGTATCTCCTCAATGTGCATCCACTTAGCTATAAATGTCTCTAATTTCTCATTTTGTATGGCTGAGTAGTACTCCATTTTATAAAAAAAACACACACATTTTCTTTATCCAATCTCCAGTTGATGGGCATTTGGGCTGTTTCCAACTTTTAGCTATTACAAACTGTGCTGCTATGAACATGGGTGCACATATATCACTGTGGTATGATTCTTTTAATTCTTTGGGGAAAATCCCCAGCAGTGGAATAGCGGGGTCAAATGGGACTTCCAGTCCTAGTTCTTTGAGGTATCTCCATACTGATTTCCACAGTGCTTGCACCAGTCTACTCTCCCATCAGCAGTGGAGCAGGGTTCCTCTTTCCCCACAGCCCCGCCAGCATTTGTTATTGGTTGATTTCATGATAGCAGCCATTCTTTCTGGAGTGAGGTGGAATCTCAGCGTTGTTTTCATTTGCATCTCTCCAATGACCAGTGATGTTGAACATTTTCTCATGTATTTATTTGCTATTTCTACTTCTTTGTCTGAAAAATGTCTCTTCATTTCAGATGCCCATTTTTGGATTGGGTCTTTAAATTTGGGAGGTCTGATCTTTTTAAGTTCTTTATAGATTCAAGATAGTAGACCTTTGTCTGAGGAAGAGCAGGTGAAGATTTTTTCCCACATTGTGGGTTGTCTCTTCACACTGCTGGTGGTTTCTCTTGCTGTGCAGAAACCTTTTAAGAAGAAGAGATCCCACTTATTGAATGTTTGTGCTAGTTCACGGGCATAATATCTTTTCCTACACCGATGTCTTCAACAGTTCTACCTAATCTCTGTTCCAACTGGTTCAGAGTTTCTATTTTAATATTTAGATCTTTAATCCATTTTGATTTTAGTTTAGTGCATGGCAAGAGATATAGGTCTAGTTTTAAACTTTGGCAAGTTGAAGCCCAATTTTTCCAGCACCATTTATTAAAGAGGCTATCTTTCCTCCAGTGAGGGTGTTTGGATCCTTTATCGAAGATGAGATGGCTGAGTGTGTCTGGCATTGTTTCTGCATCTTCTAATCTGTTCTACTGGTTCTCAGGTATGTTTCTTTGCCAGTACCATGCTGTTTTTATCACAGTAGCTTTGTAGTAGAGTTGCAGGCTGAGGATTGTGATACCCCCTGCCATGTCTCTGTTACCTAGAATTGCTTTTGCCATTCTGGGTCTCTTCTTGTTCCAAATGAATTTTTGGATTGTTTTCTCAAGGTCTATGAAGTGTGCTGCTGGGCTCTCAATTGGAATTGCTTTAAATCTATATAGTAGTTTGGGAAGCATGGCCATTTTCTCTATATTAATCCTTCCTACCCAGGAGCAGGGGATGTCTGTCCATTTTCTGATATCATCTTCAATCTCTCTTTTCAGAGTGCTATAGTTTTCAGAGAAGAGGTCTTTGATTTCTTTCATTAGGTTGATTCCTAGGTATTTCAGTTTTTTGGATGCTCTTGTGAAAGGAATTGTTTGCCCTATTTCTCTCTCAGTGAGTCTGTCATTTGTGTAGAGGAAAGCTATTGATTTTTGTGTGTTGACCTTGTAACCAGCTACTTGACTGAATTTGGTTATTAAGTCGAGAAGACTTTTGGTGGAGTTCTTGGGGTCTTCTATATAGAGTATCATGTCATCTGCAAATAATGACAATTTGACTTCTTCATTTCCTATCTTTATTCCTTTTATTTCTTTCTCTTGTCTAATTGTTGTGGCTAATGTTTCCAGAACTATATTGAACAAGAGTAGTGATAGTGGACATCCTTGTCTTGTTCCTGATTTTAGTGTGAAGGATTTCAGTTTTTGACCATTTAGTATGATATTGGCTGTTGGTTTTTCATAGACGGCTTCTATCAGTTTGAGGTAGAGACCATCTATTCCAATTTTTTGTAGGGCTTTTATCATAAATGCATGTTGAATTTTGTCAAATGCTTTTTCTGCATCTATGGAGATAATCATATGGTTTTTGTCCTTGGCTCTATTGATACAGTGTATTATATTGATTGATTTCGTATATTGAACCATCCCTGCATCCCTTGGATGAATCCCACTTGATCAGGGTGTATGGTCTTCTTGATGATCTTCTGCATTCTGTTTGCCATTATCTTATTAAGAATTTTTGCATGTACCTCATCTTCATCTTGAACGTTGTCTCCTGGCTTCCAGTGCAGGTCCTTCAGTCTTCTGTCACAGATGCTTCAGCTTCCGGCACTGGCTCTTGAGCCTTTCTGGTGCAGATCCTTCAGTCTCCTGATACAGACTTGCACAGGACATTGCCATGGGCCCTAGGCCCTTGACTTGATCTTTTAGGTCTCCAACATCCAAACAGACATCTTGCACTCTTCTACATCTGACTCTAGTAAGCACTAATACACTAATACCCTCAGCCGGTCTACATTTTTATTCTCCAATTACTGTTTCACTTCCAGACAAGCCAGAGGATGATAACACAAATAGAACGGGGACCAAGAATTACCTCTTGGGGAACCAGCTGTCAGAGCCAGCAGTACTTTATTGTAAAAGACCCATGAAGACAACAAAGGATGTCAAAAAGAAAAAAATAATCAGAAATACTGAGATACTAAAATCATTACAAAGTAGCTAAACTGAGAAAATATATAAGCTAGATGAAGAGAAAATTTATTAGAAAATTTATCAAAAGAAATATATTTAATGTATTCATTTAATCTTTTCTCCCACTGCAGCCTCTTGATTTTCCCTCCATCCTTCCTGGTCAACCCTCAATCTCCTTGCTAGTGTCTGTTCTTCTCCTAGACTTCCTACCATGAGGGCATACCAGGAGGCATCATCAGTCCCTCTACTTCCTGTATATACCTGGTCATTTCAGTTAACTCTCTTGGCTTTAATACATCTATCCACTGAACTCTCCCAATTTTCAGCTCAGCTTATGGGTCTAAGTTGCAGATTTATACATCCAACGATCTACTCAACTTATCTGTTTGGATGGCTAATATTCATCTCAAATTCTGCATGCCCCAGATGAATTTATTATCCATCCCTCCACTCTGTCACATCCAAGTGAACTTACTCCACATGTAGATTTTCTATCTCAGTTGATGGTCATTTCATCCTTCCAATTTTTATAACTATGATTTTGTCTCCTAGTGTTTTCCCTCCCAGTTATGGGTATTCATTGGTGGTCTTGCTCTTCCTTGAATTTTCCAAACAAGCTCCCATCCTCCCTAGGACCATTGCTTTAGATACTCTCTGCCTGCAGGTATCTCGAGACACCTCATAGCTGATCCTTCACATCCTTCCAGTCTTCACTCAGCACCTCTTCAAATGACACAGTCCATGACAACTGTATTTACAATTTCAGCTCCCAACATTCTCAAACTAGTTACCTTGCTTTTTCAACAGCATTGACCATGTTCTCACATGCTATATAATTCATTATTATCACACTTTGTTGTCTGTCTACCCCAATGAGAATTGAAGCACCAAAAAGAGGACTTTATCACTTTAATTAGGATACTCCAATTTTTGTAAAATAATTCCTGGCACTACATGGGTATTATGTTATATTTGTTAAATTAGTGAACATGTATTTACTAAATGCTTACTTTTTGCTAGGCAATCTGCTAGGACCCTGAGGATACACCATGTACAATAGACACAGCACCTGCTCTAAGTTGCGAGCTTGAGAAGGGGCCACTCTTGAAGAACTCAGATTGCTACATGGTGTGTGAAGAAACTGTACTTAAGCACTGCCAGTAAGATGGGACATGGAGATATACTAGAGATTCTCAGGGACAAGCCTTTTAGTACAGCCAAGAGAGATCTGAAATAATTCTTCAGATAGATGCAGAGGGGACAGAAACAACTCTCTGATACCCTCAAAAAAGTGAACTAAATTTTCCACACCATTCACACCCTCATGTTAACAATGGTCCTACAATGTGCAGGTTGTGCACAGAATCAAAAGCCCATGAAGTCTTGTCACAGAGACAATGTAGCTTAGACGAACCATAAAGGGTTTGCTGTTAGTGTTTGTGATTGTGGGAGCGAAGTATTCAGAACGTGAATGCATGACAGAGCACAGGGAGAATTCAAGTAGTCTTGAACTGGGAGGGTTCAAGAGGTAGAGCTTCCAAGAAGACGTGAGAAGTTGAAGGGTTTAACCTCAGAACCAACACAGCCCATGATCCCCCTCCTCAGGTCAGAAACAGAATCAGGTTGCTGGTGGGCTGGTGTGTTGCACAGACTGAGACTACCCACGAATCCAGCACCTAAGAAGATATTTCTTCATTTACTACTGCAGGTGTATATTATCTATGAATTTCTGTAAATACAAGTGTTAATCTAAGTGTTTAGAAGGAATGGTGCTCTGCTCTCAGACATTTCCAAGAGACCCATAAAAGAAGGCCCTGCTAACAGACATGGGACTAATTACTTGGAGTAAGTTACTTGAACAAACATACTGACTAAAGCGTTACACAATCCCAAATGCAAGTCAGTGTCACCTTCCTGCTGCAAGGATGACATGATTTTAGAGAATCCCTAGAGAGGCAGGAAAATGGGCCCTTCCTGCTGTGCTTCATCTCCAGAGGCAGCATAACCACTGAAGAAACCCTCCAAAGAATGTTTATATTCAGTAAAGAAAATTGAAATGTACAGAATTTGTGTACTACTTGTACGTGAGACAAGGGACATAACGCTTTGTGGACAATAGGAAAAGGAATGCTTCATCTTATTTTCCTCCTCCATTTCTTTCATAAAAAGAAATTCACAACCTATAAAAATTAATGCTGACAATATATTTTAAGTAAAAAGAACTATATTACAATACTGTACATCACTGTCAATTTTTAGAATATAAACATATGAACATGTGTTCATTTGCATGTGTATGTGTGTGAATGCGTGTGCACATACACTGTGGAGGGGGTTGTGGCCTAAGGAAAGCTACAAAGACATATTTTAGAATGCTGAGGGTAATCATCATTAGGTTTTGGGAATTAGAGTGATTTTGTTTCTTGCTTGGGTATCTTTCACAATTTGCTACATGTATTACTTTTCTAGTCAGAAAATCCCATATAAAATACATGAATAGCACATGCTTGTTGCAAAGACAGATGAGGGGGGACAGAGGAAATGGCCTCAATGAGCCAGCTGAAGTTTTCTGTACTGCATATCAAGATCCTCAGGTATTAAAAGAACTAACAGATGTGGTCAGAGAACCAGTGTCGACAGCACCAGAGGGATCACAGACAGAAGGTGTGGTTCCAGAAAATTACAAACTTACAATTGTTGTCCATATTTTCAAAAGAGGAGGAATAGTAAGTTTCAAAGACTGAATCCCCAGGTATATGACATCAACGTCTTTGTGAATTCAAGAAGAGATTATGGAACAGATGGTTCTGACCTCTTTTGAAAAGAAGTAGTAGGCTCGCTAGAAACACATTACACCAAACTAAACTCATTTTTTTTATTGGACTATGATTTCACAAGGGGCTGTTATTTCAGCAAGGCGCCCAATAGTTTTTACTGGCATCTACTAATTGTAGAGCTTGCTTCATGATTGAATCAGGCCAACTAGAAGAGACAGGAGCAGACACACCCTCTAGCATGAAAGAGATACTTGGGGAAATGACCACATGGCTGAGATGGAAGGGCAAGGAAGAGGGAGGTCATGCACAGTTACCCTGCAAGAATACTGCTCCTGAGAAGTTCACAAGGCTGATTCCTCAATCAAATGTCCTCTCTTCAGAGAGGGCCCTCTTGACCACCTAAATTGAAGCTGCCCCTTTCCTGCCCCTCACTTGTCACTCTGTCAGTTTGTTTCTCCATCAAGGCCTTTCTCCCCTCTGAAATTATCCTATTTAACTCTTTAGTACGGTCTGTCTCTTTTCACTAGAATGTAAATCCTATATGAATAGGAACAATGTCTCTTATGTTCAATGCTGAATCCCCAAAGCCTGGGCACATAGGGTCCAACAAATATTTGCTCAGTGAATAAACCTGGCTCTTACTGTACATTCTTCTCCTAGAATGTACTGTAAATTCTGTTCCAATAATAGCCACAAAACTGAAGCCAGGTGTGAAGGGACACAGCCATAATCTCAGCTACTTGGGAGGCTGAGGCAGGACCATCCCAAATTTGAGCCAGCAACTTAGTAAGTTGCTCCAAATCAAAAGGGCTGAGGGTATAGCTCAGTGACACCTGCCTAGCATATGCAAGGCCCTCTGTAACACACACTCCACAAAACTGCCTTATTTCAGTTTTTCTCCCCTCATCTGTGAGCATCAAACCTCATTGTTGACCTCCATGCTCTCAGTATCACTACACCAAATTCATTCTCCTCACTGACCCGCTCCTCTCCCTGATACAAAGGAAAGATTTTTGGCCACAGTCCCAAACCTCTAAATCCTCTCCCACAATTAATGATGGCACCTGTCCATGAGGTAGAAAAGTAGTGGAGATACCAGCAAATGACATGCTTAATTATAATTAACCTCTGGCCTCAAACTGTGGTCTGAGCCACATTACTTTGGTGGTTCAGGTTGACTATATGTGATTTGTGTGGTCCAACACAGGACAGGTTTTCACCATCTGAATGGCGAAGCATGTTCCTCCTTCTCTGTGGAGAAGAGCCCATTAGCAGGTTGCATTTGCCCCTCTTTCCAGAGTCCAAGACAGCAATGCAGAAAGGATACAGGGACATCCAGCAGTCTAGAATTCTGCCATGTCCTAATGATTCAAGTTTTCCAGGACTGGAGCTCAACCTACATACCAGGCCTACTATTTTGGCTTTACAGTTCTTTAGACCAGAAAGGAAAGAGGCTGGCCTAGCTATTAAGAGAATGTATTCTGGCGCCAGGCTGCTTGGCTTCAATTACAGATTTACTGTTCACTATCTACAGTCAAGTAATTTAATCTGGGCTGTGCCTCAGTTTCCTCAACTTTAAAATGCATAAATGCAAAGCATCTACCTACCTCATAGGGTTTTGTTTTGTTTTTTACCTCATAGAGTTTTTGCAAAGGTTACATGAACTAACAGATATTAGTAGCTTAGAATCATGAATAGGCATATTAAGCACAATATAAGATTTTCGCCCATGAGCACCAAATAGTTGAGTAAAATCATCATAAGGGTCCTTAGCATGTATCCAGCACCTTCATCTTTAGTAATCACTCCACTCAGTATTAAATTCCAGACCACACATTAATGGAAGAACAGGATAGACAGGTACACACCAAAGGACAAGAAAGAAAACTAGTGAATTATCTAGATTCAAATTCCACTTTTGCTATGCTCAATCTGTGAGACTTGGCCATGTCATTCCAACTACCCCAAGTTACATGTAATCATTTCTTAAACTTAAGAAAGAGTATTAATAATCATTTGAATTTTCTCAGGGAACTATAGTGTATCTAGTAAAAATGTATGTGTTAAGTACTTTATAAGGAAACAATTATTATTAATAAGACAAGTGTTCTTACTGACACCACCATTTATAAAATCAACCAATCACCAGAGAAGAAGGAAGAAATGCATTATATTAAAGGCACAGAAGATAAAAATGTAACTTTGTTTGTGTTCCTGGCTCTACAGCTGACTGGCTATGTCATCTGGTCAGATTTCTTTGGGCTTCAATTTCCTCACGTGGGAAATATAGTGGGAAATCCCTCTTGTCTCTTCTGATTTTCACTGTACAGGGAAGAATCACAAATCCAGAGCTTCTGGAATATGAGTTATGGGTATTACAAAGCATCATACACAAAATATTCTCTTTATTTGGTTTAGTTAATAATGAACATGTTAGTATATGATTATTTATTTACAACAATAGGTACACCTAAAAATTGCCCTCCCTCACATGGAAATATTGAGTTATTTCTAAGCTACAATGATTCAATTCAAAGCATTATCTGAAAGTAAGGATGCTATTCTTTTTAAGACACTATAGATGGGTTTTGCAAGTTCATTTGACAAACATAATAATCAGGAGTGTAATCTATATCATGTCAAACTACTGTTGATGTATAATTCATTCCCCAAAGATTTTCAAATGCCTACAATTTGCTAATTCCTACCAAAAAAACACAATAAATAATATTAGAAGAATCCTGGCCTAGGGCCAGGCATGGTGGCACAGTACTAGAGAGGCTGAGTCAGGAAGATCACCATGAATTGGAGGCCAGCCTGAGCTATAGTGAGTTCAAGGCTAGACTGAACTACATAGTGAAACATAGTGAAACCTGTCTAAAAAAAAGAATCCTGGCCTTAAGTACATTTTAACAGAAGAGATAGTCATTAAAGTAGAATAGATAAATATGCAAGATTATTACAAAAATGTGCTAGGAACTTGACAAATGAACATGTGAGCTAAAAGTTAGTCTTTCAAAGCAGATGTGCTCTCTTAGACAGGGGTGGTCAGGAAGATGTTCTTAAACAAAAGTGTTATGTTTTATATGTAGATAGCTCCCAAGGGCCTCTTGCCCTCTTTGGGAAACTGAGTGAATGATGAGGGTAATACAGTTGACTCGCTGTCAGGTGGTGGGTCCTGATTGGAAGAGGCAAGTAAACAGAGGTGTACCTCTCCTTCCCTGGATTCTCCATTCTATTTCCGCTTCCTAGTTACCATGATGTGAGCAGTGGCTCTTCCTCTGTGGGCTATTTCCCATGCCTTTTTTGGCTTAGAGTTAGCAAGCTATGGACTGAAACCTCTATAAACTGTGGGCCAAAGTAACCCTCTCCTCCTCTAAGCTGTGGGTGTTGGGTATTTTGCCTCAGTGATGAGAAAGTAACTATGACGGGGGGCAACACCAAACTAGAATCCAAAGAACGTAAGAATTTCCACCATGTGAAGCATGGGGACAAGTGTGTTGGAAAGGGAAAATAGTTAAGTTCCAAGAGCCTGAGATAAGCAAGAGTGTGGAATGTCTGAGCAATTAAAATTAGACCCATGTAACCAAAGACTGTGGTTATGGGGGGAAGCAGAAGGATCAAAATGATCAGACTGGATAGAGCAGAACTGTGTAGGCCATAGAATATAGGGTGGACATTATTCTCCCAAGCACTGAGGAATTTAGATTATAGAGCAGTGTCATCAGTCGACCTTTTACAGGCTGAATTCACAGTCTGTGACAGTTTACTTAGAGCTCCTATTAACCACCCATTGGGACCCTTTTGGGATCTGCAATTTACTAACAAGATCTGCTCACTTTTGGGATGAATATGTAGTGTCTTGGATCATTCCAAAACATTCCACTCATCCAAAATGTCAAGTCTACTTTGTGCAACACCTTTGGACCAGAAAGATACTCAACCCATCTTGGATGGTCTTATGAGAGTTTAACTGTCTTCTATGAATGCCCAAATGTGATTATGAACAGATACAAGTCCAAAGAATGAAAGGCATAGAAAGGTAGGTTTCAATTCAAATTAGGGAAGAGCTTTCTAACAGCGAAGAGTTTAACCAGATACAAATAGAATAAGAATCAACAGACTTTTCCTGACAGGTGCAGAGAGTGTATATTGCAGACTTTGCAGGCCATGTGATCTCTATGGTAACTACCGAACTCTGTCACTGTAATGTAGAAGCAGCCAGGGACAATACATAAAGACATGAGGATGGCTATCTTCCAATAAAGCTTTATTCCTAAAAAAGGCACCCAGAACAATAGTTTGGACTTACAATCCATAGTTTGCCCATTCCTGGAATAAGGCTGAGAGGGAGGGCAAAACGTCAGCTTACAAATGTCATCTAGCTGCAGACATACTTGATTTAGCCCGAATTGTGTTTTTAACTTTCAAAAAAGGATTTGATCAAAAATACAGACTCCTAGATTTTCTTGAGATGATTAGTAACCCAAGGCCTAAATTCCTATGCGTCAACAGGTGTCACAGTTGTCTGGAGCTGAGTACTGGCTGCCCAGTTTGAAGGGAGCATGAGCTTCACAGGTCACCGCAGCTCCCACCACATACTGCTGCCTGCCTGACTTTGGCATTTAATATCAGTTGCATTTAATATGAGTTTCATGCTAGCACTTTTCCCCTTACAATTTTTTTTCTTTAAACCTTTATATCAAATGTAGAAAAATACAAGACAGGTTAAAAAAGCCACACTGCAAGAAAATTGAGAGAAGGCATATGGGTTTAATATGCATACAAATATGCATACAAAGGATGTTGTGTTGAAAGAATAAATGTTTCTCTTTTTCAATTTGTATTTTTTCTACTTTGAATTTAAAACATTTACATATTTATATCATGTTACATCCTTATGCCATAGTTGAATCGACTTCTGCATTCGATTTTCTTATTTCAGGCTTCTTTCATTCATCTATGTTACCTGATCAACTCCCATAGGTATTTGTGCTTGTACCACTAGAGCAGACCAACATATAGGCAGTGAGCTCCCTACCTGAGAAAGACTGAATGCTGGTGAAGGAATCAATTGGAAACATTTGGGTTATGGATCCTACTTTAGGCTAGAGCTGTTTGATCATCTCCAGCGCCTATGATTCTAGAAACCTGGAAGTCTCCACATTCCACCCAGGGAAAGGCATCCTCAGCATTTGACCAAATAATTAATGATTGCCCATAAGGAGACCATCCATTTCATTAGTAGATACAGAGGACTAGATTCGTGAACAAATCTCAAAGTCAAAGATATCTGGATGGTCTACTTAAAAGAGGAAGAAAGCCAAAACTAACAATTTAGGTTCAAAGCAGTTGAAGGGTACAGGACAATCTGAGAAAATTCCTTGTTTCCATAGGCAAGTCCTTGTCTCTTCCTCTCCAAAGAATCATTAAGCAATTATTAAGTAGTACATTCTTCCTTCCCCATTTGACTTCCAACCTATTGAGACAGTTCGCATGTGATTCATTCCTTTGGCTACAGCACTATTCAATTTCACTCTTTAGCCTTTCCTCTTATTTTGTATCAACTTCTCCTAAATAAAATATCAAAAAAAAAGGAAAAGGAAAGAAAAATTTCAGGCACACACATAAGCCTATGCAAATACTCTCAAGCTAAAAGAATATCCTAGTAAGTGGAAAATTAATGATGCTGACAGTGACCATAAGGATTTACACAACCCAAAATAGAATAAATATAACTGTGTAATTCATATTTTTCACTGGGACAATGACTAGATACAAATATAAAAAATGAAAACCATTGATGACTAAAACCTAAAGAGAATTTGATGTTGCTTTTAAACTCTCTATAATATTACATTAATTTCATTATAATAAGTAAATAAAAGTATAAGATGGCATAAAATATAAGGAAAAATAATTTGTAACTAAGGCATGAGTAACTCTATTGTAAATCTTGAATACCAGTAATGATCATTTTTAAAAGGCAAATTGAATTTTTTTCCGTTGTGGCAGCCAGAAAATAGGAAAGCAGTGGATACAACTGCTGCAGTTATTAACATCTGATAAAGAAGCTTTGGACAAGGCCTGTCACACAATTTGGCAAGATTTTATGCTCTAGCATATACTGAAAGAATTTTAGCCCACCTTTTCCTTGTCTAAGGGTGCCACTGAAAATAACTAAATTGCACATGATTGAAGTGAGCATTCTCCTGCTGACATTTATAGGACTAGAAAATCCTAATCTTTCAATGAGCAAGAAAGAGAAAGAGGTAACAATGGAATTTTGTACACCCCCACCATAGTCCAAGTCATAAAGTTGCCCTCTCATCACTCATTAATGGATGGCCCAGTCAAATACAATGTAAATAATTTATCTTGCACATTTTGCTTTGGATCAGTGCTCATTAAATCTCAGTGACATGGAATCACATAATTTTTACAAATGAAATGGAAATAAAACTTCTCTACACCAACTTCCTGGCTTAACAGATAAGACATGAGGGCTTGACTGATAGATTTGTAAAAGGTCATGCATCTACCTAGCACCAAAGTCAGGAATTTGGCCCTGTGTATCTTTATTCAATTTCCTGATGAAACTCAGATAATGTCATCCCTGATTTATAATGATAGTGATAATCAAAGACCACAGCAGCTAGAATGCAGCTTCTATTTTCATAAAAATTCAAGTATTTCATTATTTTGTTTTCTCATAAACTTTAAATAAAATACTAACAACAGTATTTACATTATCAGTTAATCATTATTTTTTATGTGACACATTAACTTCCTAGAATATTATCAAGTTATTTGGTATGTTCCAAACAGCTTAGATGTCTCTTATAATAAATACAGAATCCTTGGAGAGGGCCTCTGGCATGTATTATACTCCACACCACACTCACATGAGTGACAGTAATGACACATTCATCACATTATAAAAATTTTGCCTGGGGCGACATTAGCCAGAGCAAAAAAAGTTAGGCCAGGTGGTCATCCACACCTGGAAATTAATTTCCCATGCATGACTTTTCATATGGAAAGCCACCAGCCAACTGTCCTCAGTGGATTTTGTAAAGTACCTATGCCATGATTTCCCAAATAAACCACAATATAGACCACAGAAACCTCAATTTTTGCACAACAAGCTTCTTCAGTCTCCATTCCTCACCCCCACACCCTTCTTTGTTATTTACTGAATTTTACACATGTATTTTATTTCATGCCTTTATTAATCCAAATCTTGCCTGCTCCCATTTGAGTAGTAACAAAAGAAGCTGTATCAAATCAATGAACTCAGAGCTGAGAAACAGGGGCCAGACTTGCATATCCTTTCGACCCACTAGGCACAGGCTTGTTGAGTGTAACCTGAAGTCTTACATCACTTTCTAAACCAGCCTGAACACACAAATGAGAACTAGTTTGTCTCCCAAGTCAGTGCTTACAATGAAAAGGCCAGTGCTGTTTACTCTGGGGAAGAAAGGGTGGCAGTCAGTAATTCCTCGCCAAGGATTACCGGGAGAAAAAAAACAAAGTATAAGTTTAGTTTTCACTTTCAAATTATGGAATGAAGACAGGAAAGGAGGAAAGGGAGGGAGGTGGCTGATGTCTAAGAAGGAGCAGACATGCAGGGTTCTGTGTGTTTGTCCTCCGGTCTCAGTTACACACACCTCACCATGGCTAAACTAAAAGGCCTGTGTTCTGCACACAGATTGGCAGCCACCAGTCTGCATGGAACATCAGCGACTCAGCGATCATGAGGCCCAACTCTTCTCTGAAAGGTGGCTGATAGCATATATGGCCCATTCAACTTTTCTTCTAGCAACAGATTGAGGGACTGTTAGGGTAGCCAGGCTAGAACAGCAGGGTATTCCTGATCCCTCTCAGGGAATGGCAGTTGAAATATGAAATCAGGCTACCCAGAAGGAAAAAAGGGAAAGAAACACCAGGAATCTTCAATTCTGCTTCAGAGTGTCAACTCAGATTTCTCTAGTGGGACACACATGTGTTAGGCAGGCAGGCAGCTCTCATGCCTAAAACCTCTGTCCCACTGGGATTACAACTGGTAACAAGTCAGGACATAAGTTCTTGAGCCCCAGATGTCCATCCACTCCTCCTAGAGGTAAGGTTTCCACTTCTGTAGGATAAGATTTTCTCTCTCTTTTTTTTGAAGGTGTTTTAGCCTTTGTGGTCAGAGATTTGAATGGAAAGTAATTAAGCTTGAGATCATACCTTCATCCTACATAGGTTACAGTGTCCCACAGGGTCACTGTGGCTTGTACATTGGGCATTTCTATGGGGACTTGGATAGACAGGTCAATGTCAAGATCCCTAGGCCTCGCAACTTGTTCAGTGCATGCAAAACTCCAAATAATAAGCAAAGTGATGCATTTCATAATACAGAAGTAAATGGGGCACAATGTAAAATTTTAAATTATTTCTAGAAAATACACAGATGGCAGTATTTCTTGCACTGAAGTTTTTGGAATTTGTGGACTGATAAAGTATTCATACTTCATTATATACTCCCCATTCCTCCCACTCCATCCCCCACAAGTACATTGGTTCCTATTCATTTCCTGGGTATCTCATCTCTAGTATTATCTTTTAATATTATAAAAGAGCTTCAGTTCTACAGTGACTTTTTGCTTTTCACATTCTATAATCTCTGTAGATATTTTGGCAAAGTCTGATTTATTTTGTATTTCCCCATGAGACAGGGGAATCACTTTATATGGGACACACAATGGGTATGAGATTAAATAACATGACACATCCATAACTGCAGGAAGGAGTACAAGCTGGGATTCTGACCTCATAGAATTCAGGATGTAACTATTGTTTTTGCACATCAACCTGAATGTCATACCGATTTTTTGATTGATCTGGAAAACAGTTCTTCTTTATGCAAGCATAGTCTAACACCTGTCTTCTTCAATCATGTATGATTGTGTGTAATTTTTAAAAAATACTCATAGCTAGCCCAGTTTTCAGGTACTGTTTTCCTCCTACCCAATTTTATTTATTTTTTTTGTTAAATTCTTTTATTGGTACATTTTAGGTATACAACACAATTACATTTCTCATTGGGAACTTGTACCTTTACATAATGCATCTTGGTTCTTATTATTTCCCCATTCCTAGCCCTCCCTTCACCCCCTCCACCCTTCCCTATTTATAAAGACTTTATTTCCATTTTTTCCATTTCTCAGCATTTTTCCTTCTCCCTTCTTTCCTTTCCCCTGCCCCTCCCACTACCCCTACCCCTTTCGACCTTTTCTTCCTATTTTGCATTATCGATTATTCATTCTAATCATTGGTACATTTTAGGTATACAATATAATGACATTCATCATTGGAAATCTGCACCTTTACATAATCTCTCTTGGTTCTTATTTTTCACCCTTGCCCAGCCCTCCCTTCAACCCCTCCAGTCCTCCCTATTTACAAAGATTTTATTCCTAGTTTTCCATTTTCTCATACTAATCCCATTCCCTTCTATCCTTTCCCCTAGCCCTCCCACTTCCTTCCCTTTGCCCCTTCTCTTCCTACTTCACATTACCTATTATACATTTTAGTTCTTATTTACACTTTCAGTTTCTCACACCAGAAAAAGTATTAAGTATTTATACATGTATGTCCTATTTATTTCACTTAAGAGTATCTCCTCAATGTGCATCCACTTAGCTATAAATGTCTCTAATTTCTCATTTTTTATGGCTGAGTAGTACTCCATTTTATAAAAAAACCACATTTTCTTGATCCAGTCTCCGGTTGATGGGCATTTGGGCTGTTTCCAAGTTTGAGCTATCACAAATTGTGCTGCTATGAACATGGGCTCACATATATCACTGTGGTATGATTCTTTTAATTCTTTGGGGAATATCCCCAGCAGTGGAATAGCAGAGTCCAATGGGACTTCCAGTCCTAGTTCTTTGAGGTATCTCCATACTGATTTCCATAGCGCTTGCACCAGTCTACACTCCCACCAGCAGTGGAGCAGGGTTCTTCTTTCCCCACAGCCCCTCCAGCATTTGTTATTGGTTGATTACCTCATAGCAGGCATTCTTTCTGGAGTGAGGTGGAATCTCAGCGTTGTTTTCATTTGCATCTCTCCAATGACCAGTGATGTTGAACATTTTCTCATGTATTTATTTGCTATTTCTACTTCTTTGTCTGAAAAATGTCTGTTCATTTCAGATGCCCATTTTTGGATTGGGTCTTTAAATTTGGGAGGTCTGATCTTTTTAAGTTCTTTATAGATTCGAGATAGTAGACTTTTCTCTGAGGAAGACCAGGTGAAGATTTTTCCCACATTGTGGGTTGTCCCTTCACACTGCTGGTGGTTTCTCTTGCTGTGCCGAAGCCTTTTAATAAGAAAAGATCCCACTTGTTGATTGTTTGTGCTAGTTCACAGGCAACTGAGGTTTTGTTCATAAAATCTTTTCCTACACCGATGTCTTCAACAGTTCTACCTAATCTCTGTTCCAACTGGTTCAGAGTTTCTATTTTAATATTTAGATCTTTAATCCATTTTGATTTTAGTTTAGTGCATGGCAAGAGATATAGGTCTAGTTTTAAACTTTGGCAAGTTGAAGCCCAATTTTTCCAGCACCATTTATTAAAGAGGCTATCTTTCCTCCAGTGAGGGTGTTTGGCTCCTTTATCAAAGAAGAGATGGCTGAGTGTGTCTGGCATTGTTTCTGCATCTTCTAATCTGTTCCACTGATCCTCAGGTCTGTTTCTTTGCCAGTACCATGCTGTTTTTATCACAGTAGCTTTGTAGTAGAGTTGCAGGTTGGGGATTGTGATACCCCCTGCCATGTCTCTGTTACCTAGAATTGCTTTTGCCATTCTGGGTCTCTTCTTGTTCCAAATGAATTTTTGGATTCTTTTCTCTAGGTCCACAAAGTATGCTGCTGGGATCTCAAGTGGAAATGCATTAAATCTATATACCAGTTTTGGAAGTATGGCCATTTTCTCTATATTAATCCTTCCTACCCAGGAGCAGGTGATGTCTATCCATTTTCTGATATCATCTTCAATCTCTCTTTTCAGAGTGCTATAGTTTTCAGAGAAGAGGTCTTTGATTTCTTTCATTAGGTTGATTCCTAGGTATTTCAGGTTTTTTGGATGCTCTTGTGAAAGGAATTATTTGCCCTATTACTCTCTCAGTGAGTCTGTCATTGGTGTAGAGGAAAGCTATTGATTTTTGTGTGTTGACCTTGTAACCAGCTACTTGACTGAATTTGGTTATTAAGTCGAGAAGACTTTTGGTGGAGTTCTTGGGGTCTTCTATATAGAGTATCATGTCATCTGCAAATAATGACAATTTGACTTCTTCATTTCCTATCTTTATTCCTTTTATTTCTTTCTCTTGTCTAATTGCCGTGGCTAATGTTTCTAGAACTATATTGAACGAGAGTGGTGATAGTGGACATCCTTGTCTTGTTCCTGATTTGAGTGTGAAGGACTTCAGTTTTTGACCATTTAGTATGATATTGGCTGTTGGTTTTTTATAGATGGCCTCTATCAGTTTGAGATAGAGACCATCTATTGCAATTTTTTCTAGGGTTTTTATCATAAATGCACGTTGGATTTTGTCAAATGCTTTTTCTGCATCTATGGAGATAATCATATGGTTTTTGTCCTTGGCTCTATTGATATAGTCTATTACATTGATTGATTTTTGTATATTGAACCATCCCTGCATCCCTGGGATGAATCCCACTTGATCAGGGTGTATGATCTTCTTGATGATCTTCTGCATTCTGTTTGCCAGTATCTCATTAAGGATTTTTTGCATCTAAGTTTATTAGTGAAATTGGCCTAAAGTTTTCCTATTCGGTTGGGTCTTTCTCTGCTTTGGGGATCAAGGTGATGCCTGCTTCCAGGAATGAATTTGGGAGTATTCCTTCTCTTTCAATTTCACTGAAGAGTTTAAACAGTAGTGGCAGCTGTTCCTCTCTAAATGTCTTGTAGAATTCAACAGTGAAGCCATCAGAGCCCGGGCTTTTCTTAGTTGATAAGTTTTTAATTACATTTTCAATTTCATTGGTTGATATTGGGTTGTTCAGAATTTTTAGATCTTCTTCGTTCAACTTTGGTAATTCATATGTATCTAGGAATCTGTCCATTTCTTCTGTGTTTTCCATCTTATTGGTGTATAGGTTCTGGAAGTAGGTATTGATGACCCTCTGGATTTCTGCTGGGTCTGTTGTCATTTCACCCTTTTCATTCCTAATTGCATGGATTTGGGCCTTTTCTTTCCTTTTTCTGATAAGGTTGGCTAAGGGTTTGTCAATTTTGTTGATTCTTTTGAAGAACCAACTCTTGGCTTCATTGATTTTTTGTATCTTTCTCTTCATCTCCATTGCATTGATTTCTCCTCTGATCTTTATAATTTCCTCCCTTGTATGAGCTTTGGGGTTGTCCTGCTCTTCTTTTTCTAGAAGGTTGAGGTTTAGCATCAGGTTGTTTAATTGGGCTCATTCTGTTTTCCTAATATGTGTATTCACTGCTATGAATTTCCCTCATAAGGCTGCTTTCATTGTATCCCATAGATTTCGATATGTTGTATTTTCATTGTCATTTAATTGAAGGAACTGTCTGATTTCTTCTTTAGTGACCCATTGGTTATTCAGAAGTGTGTTGTTCAATTTCCATGTGTTTATGGAATTTTTCGAATTTCTTTTGCTATGGATCTCCAGTTTCATCGCACTATGGTCTGATAATATACAGGGGATAACTTCGATTCCTTTGCACTTACTTAACCATGTTCTATGTGTGAGTATGTGGTCTATTTTGGAGAATGACCCATGTGCAGCTGAGAAGAATGTGTATTCTGATTTTGTGGGGTGGAAGACTCTGTAAACATCTGTTAAGTTCATTTGTTCAAGAGTTCGATTGAGTTCTAGTATTTCATTACTTATTTTTTGTCTAGTTGATCTATCTATTTGTGACAGTGGGGTGTTGAGGTCCCCCACTACAATTGTATTAGTGCATATATGACTTTTCATGTCCGTTAGTGTTTGTTTTATATAGTTGGGTGCACTAGTGTTTGGTGCATAGATATTTATGATTGTCATCTCTTCCTCTTGGATTCTTCCTTTTACAGGATGTACTGTCCTTCTTCATCTCTCTTAATCAGTGTTGGTTTGAAATCTACTTGATCTGCCAAGAGGATAGCTACTCTTGCCTTTTTTTGGGTTCCCGTCACATGGAGTATTGTTTTCCACGCTTTAACTTTCAGTCTGTGAGTTTCCTTTTGAATGAAGTGTGTTTCTTGTATGCAGCCTATTGTTGGATTTTGCTTCTTGACCCACTCTGCCAGTCTATTTCTTTTGATTGGTGAATTGAGACCATTAACGTTGATGGTTATAACTGAAACATATTGACTTGTCATTGCCATGACTTTTTCTTTTTGTTGGGTTCTCCCCCTTTACATTTAATTTCTTGTCATGCCAGATGGATTCATTCTGCTTTGCTTCCTGGGGTTGTGATCTTCAATGTCTGTTCCTAGGATATTGTGTAAAATTCTTTGGAGTGCTGGTTTGGTATTCACGAAGTTCCTAAGGTGCTCTTTGTCGTGAAAGTATCTTATTTCTCCATCCATTTTGAAAGATAGTTTTGCAGGGTACATCAAGCTGGGTTGGAGGTTGTTTTCCTTTAGGGCTTGAAACACATCATTCCAAGCTCTTCTTGCCTTGACGGTTTGCACTGAGAAGCCTGCTGTGATTCTGATGGGCTTTCCTTTGTATGTGATTTGTTTCTTTTCTCTAACTTCTTGTAGAACTTTGTTCTTCTGTTGAGTTTCTGGAATCTTAACAATTATATGCCTATGTGTAGATTTTTTTTGATCAAGGCTATTTGGAGTCCTATATGCCTCACTTCTCTGTATGTCAAGCTCTTTCCCCCTGCTTGGGAAGTTTTCTGCCATTATTTCTTTGAAGAGTTTTTTTACGTCATTTGCACTCTCTCCTGTTTCTTCATTGAGCCCAGTCAGTCTTATGTTATTCTTCTTTGCATCATCTAGCAGCTGTTGGATTGATTTCTCATGTTCTCTTATAATTTTGAAGCAATTTTTCTTTTCCTGGTCATTAATTGCAATCTTATCTTCTATATCTGAATTTCTGTCTTCACATTGGCTCATTCTGCTGTGTAGACTTTCAGTGGAAGTTTTCCTCTCCTGGAAATCTGTTTGCATCTGTTTTATGGATTCCATTTGTTTCCTGTGTTGAGATTCCATCATATTCCTCAACTCCTCTCTAGATTTATTAGTCATGTCTTGCACTAGGAGCACAATTTCTCCTGTTATCTGGGAAATTATTTCTGATTTCATTTTTTCCAGATCCCCTTTTGCTGCCAGTTCAGTGGGTCCAGGTGTTTGAGTATCAGAGTGTTCCATCTCATTTCCCTTTGGGGTTGCTGTAGGTGATCTGGAAGTCTGGTTTTGAGACTTATTCACGTGTTTTCTCATTTCGACTGGCGGGGGGGCTGTTGGCACCTGCACAGATTACCTCCTCTGAGCTGGGAGAGGTGGGATAGGGGTTGGGAGCAGCAGTAGGCATAGTGGCTGGGAAGCCCCTTCCTCTGGGCCATGAGCGGCAGGACAGAAGGTGGCCCAAAAGCCCTTTCCTCTGGGCTGGGAGTAGTGGGAGGGATGGTGGTCGGGAAGCCCCTTCTTCTGGACCAGGAGCAGTGGGACAGCAGCTCAGAAGCCCCTACCTCTGGGCCGGGAGTGGCAGGAGTCATTATCGTGGTCTGGTGGTCAGGTGTACTCTGCATCTTTGTAGTGTGGATCCAGGTGGCTGCCTGTCTGCAGCAGGCTCATTCAATGTGTTCCACGTGACTCAGGACCTCAGTAGGGCATACGCAGACCTGCCTGTCTGCAGCGGGCTGATTCCTCCTACCCAATTTTAATTAGTCAACCTGAAAACATTTGAAGAAGTTCACAGTCTTCAACCAAAGTCCTAGGTTCAAATCCCAGCCCTGCAGTTCACTATGACATTTTAGGAAAGACAATTTCTTCCCCTAAATCAGCTTTCTTTTTTTAATTGTAAAATGAGAATTATAATACTTACCTCATAAATATTTTAGTAAGGATTAAAATAGAGTGTGTATCATCAACCATAATAAGAGGTACATATATCTACATGTAAGAGGTACTTATTTGATGGACTTATTATGATTTTATACCATTTATAATTTATCTAATTTTATATATTTATATAAATATATAGCATGTACAGATAAGTATACATAGGTATTTATATTGATATATGTTATGATTTATAATATTATATTCTAAGTCCCAGCAAAAGTTAATAAATAAAAAATATTCCCTTCCTTTCAGAGGAAAGAAGTCCTATACATATGAAAAATAATGCTTATATGCTTATATCAAATATTACAGATTTTAGCATTTTAGAGACAAAAGTGAGCCTGAACCCTTTCTTATGGAGAGAAAAAGGGACGATTTAGAACAGTTTTAATTTGGCTTTCAATCATGTAGCAAATAAAAGTCAACATTGCTGCATCAGGAATATTTCCCATGATGAAGAAATCCAGGTATGGATGACTTGAGATGTGAGCTCCCAGAGGGTTCCTCTAACTCAGAGGCCTGCCAGTGTCAGGAATCAATGGGCTACTCCAGGACTCTTTCCCACTGCTTCAGAAAAAGCTAGTCAGTCATACACTTTCCTCCAGGAGGTCAAGCTTAACTCCCTTCTCCTTGAGTATGTGTTGGACTTAGTGACTCTCCCAACAACAGAATCTGAAAAGAGAAAGATACTAACTGTAGGCAGACACCACCTCCACTAAGTGATCCAGGTCACCATCATCCGAGGTTCAGTCATGTTAATGCCATGGGCCCTGGCTGTGATGCTGTGTGAATGGCAGCAAAGTAGTGCTTCTGCAGGAGTCTTCCAGAAGAGCTGGTACTCCAGGCTATTTATGCTGAAACCACTGACAAGTCCAACTCAAATACATTCTACCAAGTTCCTGGTAAGTACTCTTCTATTCTTCTAAAAGATCAAGGTCATGAAAAACAAGGAAAGACTGAGAAATGGTCACAACCAGAGGAATACGAAGACATGAAGACTAAGTGCAATATGGTAAATTTTATTAGAGCCTGGGGTAGACAAAGGATATAAGTGGAAAAACTGCTGAAAGTTGAACATGGTGTGTAGTACAGACAATGGTACGGATGGGTAGGATGTTGACTTGAGACAAAGCAGAGTAAAGGAACACTGAACTCTGTACTATTGATATAACTAACTTCCATAAATCTAGTTATTATTTCCAAAAAAAAGATTAAAATCTATCAATAAATGTTGACTAGGTAAGAATGACAATTTTATGAAGCAGAAGTAAAACAATAGAATTTTATAAATTATCACAAATGAATTTTTACCAAAATACAGATTTTCCTATGTATATAATATATAAGTATTGTAAATATAGTCATGTGAAATTATGTATGTGTATATAAACATATTTTACAGATTATACAATTTTCTATATAACCTGTAATGTATAATAATCAGAATTATATACCTTTATATCATTATGTTATTAACTATATATGTATATATGTATACACACACAGAGCACCTGAATTTATAATGTTACAACTTTTTGAACCTCAGAAGGTAATTTCTCACAGACCAAAGGGAAAAACTGCTGGTTATGTTATCACACCAACTCACAAGTCTATGTAGTACAAACATGGCTAAAATGGGATATCTCAGCACTTTAAAAAAGCCTCAAATATCAAGTCCTTCAAAGCTCAGGGGCAAAAGTAGAGCAACCCAGTGAGAAGAACAGACTATGCAACCAGAGAGAACTGCATTTAAATCTTAGTTGTGCCAGTGATTGTGCAGTCCTCAGCAAGTCATTTAACCTTCCCAAATCTCTGATTCCTCATCTATAAATGACTTCTGATAACATACATCCCACAATTTTGGTGAAACTTAAATAAGAATGCACAGGAAGAACACATTTTGATAAAACTGAAGCATAATAATAGCAGGCTTCCTGAGTCACGAGGGCCTAGAGTATGATCATAATGAGGCATAGAGTTTGCTGATCTGGATTTGATACTATCAACCAGTGAGAATTATAGCAAATCCCCCATGAAGGACTATAATAGTGTCTATGGGATGAGAAAAAGGGAGATTTAACTGTTAATATGTGAGTACTGCCTAAGTACATATTTATGCAACCCTGAACCATTTGAAAGGCCTTATATAAAGCCACATTTGTCACCTGATTTTGTGTTCATTACTCACTTATCCAGGCCTATGCAACAAGTCACCGTAAAACTTAGTGAATTTTATAAAAACAAGATTTATTTTGCTTTCAAGTCTGTGAATTGGGTAGGGCTCAATGACAATGGTTTGGCTCTGCTTCACATAGTGTTAGAAGGGACAGCGCATGCTATAAGGGTTGGAACTGTCCCCAGCCTCTGTTATTCACACATTCTGGGATGCTGACTAAGGTCTCAGCTAGAATTCCCATCTGGAATGCTCTTGAGTGGCCTCCTGTATGTCCAGGATTTCCTCACAACACGGTGATTGGATCCTAAGGGCAAGCATGCCGAGAAAGAGAACTAGATGGAAGATGTACCTTGTATGACCTAGCAACAGAAGTCACATGGCATGGACTGGGGTGTAGCTTAGTGGTAGAGCACTTGCCTTGCATGCAGGCATGAGACCCTAGGTCCTATTGGTAGTCCTGCAAACACACATACACACACAAACACACACACACTCACAAACGTTCATACCATAGCTCTTTTAGCATTTTCTACTCGACAAGGCACCATAAAGGTCAATACTCCCAAAGATAAGGCAAATCAACTCTACTTCCTGACTGGGTGTGCTGAGGTTCTGAAATAGCAGAAGACTGAAAGTATTGCTGGGACTCTTCTGGAAAAACTGTCTGGATGGCCTAGAAATAGTTGATGCTGAGGTTAGCAAAATGGAGAAAAGTGAGAGACAGATATTTTCATATGATCCAAAAACAATTCATATGGTTAAATCTAAAGTGGACTGCAGTGTTTTTCCTGGCAGACTTCACCTCCACCTTGTTTCAGAGACCACAGGGCTTGCTCTTCTCTATTTGTTTCTGTGCTCTTACTATATCTGCAGCTTGTCTGAAGACCAGCTTTCTCTGACTCATTAGCTTACACAAGGCTTGGGACTTTGCCCTCTGTTTAAATGGCTCTTCGCTGACAGCAAACTGATTGCTGTCAGGATGTTGTGTCAGCGCACTTCTCACATCGCTGTGCCCTGAGGATGCCCACACTGCTGGCTGCATGTGCCCTGCCACCACCTGCAGCTCTTTACCCAGTGTCATCTCTGCCCTCAGGAAGTGCATGCAAATTAACAGCTCCTGGGAGCAGCTCCTAACCAAAGACCAGTGCCAACTGACTGGTAAATACTTGCCTCTAGCATGAAGTAACTCAGACGTACAAGAGGTGATTAAAATATATGGTGAATCTTTAAATTAGAAAAATTTTATTACAGTAAAAGACACATTACCATTAAACTCCCTCAAAATACATCACACACACACACACACACACTTTGAACACAATTATCCCATCATTCTTGCCACTTTCTGAAGCAGTTCTGAAAATTCTCTTTCACGTTTTTATCAAGTATGATTAAAAATATAGTGAATGCTGCTGCCAAGTATCAGCCAGTGGAAAGGCAGACTCATAAAAACATTATGGTGTGGCCAGGGATTTAGCTCAGTGGCGCTGTGCCTGCCTCGCAAGCGCAAGGTCCTAAGTTTGATCCCTGGTACATTAAAAAAAAAAATTACAGTGCATCCTTACCTTATCCACCTTATTCATTAAATCTGGCACCTGTGACTTTTGGCTCTTCTCGCAGTCAAAATGACCACGAAAGGTAAATATTTTGAATCCATTCAGGACACTGAGGCAGGCACAACAGCACAAATGAAGAAATGAAGGACAACTTCCAGAAAGAAGCAAGAATGATAGAATAAGTGTGTTGGAAACAAAGTGGAATATTTTGAGGGAGGATTAATGGCAATGTGTCTTTTACTGTAACAAATTTTTTTTCATTTAAACCTTCACCATATTTTATGATCGTACTTCATCTATTCCACACTGGCTACCAGAGTCCTCTAACTAGATTAAGCCTCACTTCCCAAGTGGTTACTTTTTTGATGAATTACCTCTTATCAGCATATTTTTCTCTTTCTATCTCACTTTTTCTCTCCCCTATAGGTGTTTCCTAAGATCAACTATAAAATAAACTGTTGTACTCATATCCTTGCCTTGCAGTGAAAAAGAAAAAACCTAAAATATTCAGTCTCTCTCATGGCTCAAATTAAATCCCTAGGGGAATAGAATGGCCCAACTTGGGTGATGTGGCCATTCCTCATCCAGTCTTCTGTAACTAGGAGAATGAATGATGGGCATCGCTTCCCCAGTCCCCAGACATTGGGCATTATCAGTGGGCACAGGCATCAGAGAACAGGTCTATGGGCAGGAAACCACTCCAAAACATTCTCCATGGTGCAACTCTAACGGGCATTCAGAGTTTCTGTATTTGTATCCAGGCATTGCTGTCAACATTTCATTAAAGTATGTCTCTAAAATTAAAGAAAATACCTAAACCTGAAATCCTGCCTTTACAGAATGTATAAAGCAAGGCCTTTTATTACTTAAAGAAATAGTGATTTGCTGGTTACTTGAGACTTACTGTGCCAGACGCTTCACAAGCAACCTCTCATTTCATCTTCACAATAATTATACATTATGAAAACTGAAAACCGATCAGAAAAGTTCTTAAAATTAGACAACTTTTTAAACAGCCAACATATTCAAGCATAGCCCATTATTATTTCAGATCACTAACCTCATTACTGATTTGCTATCATTTGAAAGGTCGTTTAAAAATAAAGCCAGACACATAAATAATGTGATCTGGAGAACTGTGCATGTTTGGCTTCAAGTGCTTTGTTGTAAAATCTTGCTTTCAAAAGATACAGTCAAGACATTCTTTATGGGCTACTAACTTTGCAACCTTAGTCTGAAATTCTTTATTTCGGTCCAAAGGGTTACTCCCCTCAAAATATAATTTATTATTAAAAATTCAGTACACAAAAATGGATTTAAAAGCCCAATTACAAAAGTTCCATGAGCTTCTATTAAATCCACCAGGTAAGAACAGAGAAACTTCAAAGTAGTCTTTCTCCTATTCCCAGAAGCCCCAATATGAATCTCTTTGTCAGCCACAGTCATTGCTAGCCTCCAATTTTTCCTCTATTATTCCATCTGAACTTGTGAACATCAAGGCAGCCTCCCTATATCAGGTTGATAGCACCATCTTAAATAATGATGTTTGAAGCAATCAAAAGCTGCTAATTCACTATAAACCAGGACAGTGCAAGATGCTGAGTATTGTGGGCGGACTGGCCTCTCTCACTTAGCTGTACTCCACCATCTGACCTCAGTCCCAAATAGCCCAACCTAGACCCAGTGTTCTCATGAATTCAATCAATTTCTGTCTCTCCTAGTTTACAAAAAATGTCTCAACTCCCATCCAAGGTAATAGATTCAGATGGCTAATAGATTCCACACAAGGCTCTCCATCCAACATTTATTCCTCTCTCTGAAATGTTGGCTGCACACTTATCTGCTGAGGCAAACAGACAAGGCTAAGTGTGCAGATGAGGATCACGATGATGTTTCTCCCTATCTGAGTCCGACCACACTTTGCCAGGTTTGTTGCATCAGAAACATCATGACATTTATGCCCAGCTTCTAACAATTTTATTATTGCTATCACGTGGCAAAATTAATTTTAACTGATACAAAATGACCCACTAGTATCACAGTACTGGTACATACATAAGCAATGTATATGATTCCAGTGGGCTGGGCTCCTTGATGGCATAGTAGCCCAGGAGGCAGCCCAAAAGGGACTGGAGTGAACTCACAGGAAACAAGAAAAGCTGAAGAAATACTCCAGATACACTCTTGAGCACAGCTGAAAACAATAAAGCAAGCCTGAAGATGCCTGGGATTGAAACAACAGAGAGCTCTGCCTGGTAAGTGACAATCATACTTTTAAAATAAAATTGCAAATTGAGACCAGGCTCTGCATATAGTGACTTCCATTTTATACCCAAAAAATGGCCTTTCTGTGCACAGGCCTTGGGACATACAGATCCACCTTCCAGATGCACACAAAGTCACCTCTTTGCACAGTGTAACACTCCAATTATCACCCTTTAAAATATGAGCACTAGAATGAGTTTTTTCAGTTTCCTCAAAGAGATACTCTGTATTCAGCAAACATTCAATATCTTTTCCACATTTCCACCCTAGTTCCTGCCAGCCTGGTCAATTAAGTATCTACAGACATGAATATAGTATGGAAACTGAATGTTGGTTCTCAACGACTACTTTCAAGAACACATTTTAAGCTGATGTAAATTGAGTACCTTGTGCCAATACTATGTTGAGTGTGCTCTTTTTTATCCAGACTATCTCATTTAATCCATATAAAACCTGGGAGACAGGTCCTATTGATATTAAAAATCTGGCTCACAGCAGTTAAGTGCTTTGCCATTGTCACAGTGCTAGGCACAACATAGACAGGATTCCAATCCCAGCTAGTTGACTGCAGATCCCTCTCATCCATTTAGACTTCACTTTACTGCCTGAAGGATTCTGGACAACTGACTCTGCTGTAATCATTTCTTCTGACTTAGGCAGTGGTGTTGTTATTGGGTATCTTTTTATGAGGACCATGACCAGTACCTCAGTAACTTGTCCTTGTCCATGAACAACGTTCTTCCACTGCCTCCTCCTTGAAGGGAAGTCTTGGCAGGATTGAAGAGTGGTTGGTGGTAATAAGTTGGCACACTGTACCTCCAAGTGAGCAGAATACCATCTGGAGAAGGACTACAGATACTGTCTACTCTTCTAAGTAGTTCATCAACATGGCAGATTGGTCAATTTGGTGTGTCCCTCCTCATAGCTCACTAATATTATGGCAGAAACCTTTGCAGAATTGGATGGCATTTTCAAAATATTCAAGTCCTTCCCATTGTGTAGTGGGGCAAAGCCAAGAGACACAGACTGTGACAACTGTACCCCACTAAGTGAGAGCTACTATTCATCTTCCATCATTCATTTCTTTAACATCTGAGTAGCGTACCATCAAGGATAAGAGGACAGAGCCCATAATCCTTCTTCAGGTCTGTACTGAGTAATCTACCTACATCCCTTATTGATGCTTCACAAGAAGGCTTCATGACTGATATTTCCCTCTATTTTACAGATTGAAAAATAGACGCTTCAAGAATTCAAATATTGTTTGCTAGTTTATGTGACTTGTTAGTGCCAAACTGGCATAAGTTCCCATGTCTAATGTCAAGATCACCTGTTCATCCCACGGACAGGGCAAGTTTTCCTATTTTCCTGATTTGGGTATTAAGTTGTGATGGTAAAGCTTGATTATGTCAACTTAATTGGCTTGGGAGCTGCTTAGAGAATTGATGCCACTCACTTCCTGGTGTATCTGGGTGCGTCATGGAGGTGCTACCTTGAGAACTATATATGGTCCTTGGTTTCTTTCTCTCTGATACTGTTTCCCTGCTCTACTCCCCAGCCATCATGAACTAAGCAGCTTTGCTCTGCCATGGCCTTCTGCCACAATGTTTCTGCCTTGGAGCCACCTCACCATGGAATGACTTTCCTGAAACCAAGAGCCAAATGAACATCTCCTCCTTTAATTTGTGGGTATTGGATATTGTGTCTCAACAATGAGAAAGCTGAATAATAGAGAAGTCAAGAGCATATCTGAGTGCATCGGGTTGTGTCATAAATATAACATATGTAAGTAGTAGGTATGATTTAATAAACTTAATAAAAATGAGAAGAAGAAAGAGAACAGAAGAGATAGGAAAATTCACATTTCTCCTGCCACCTCTCAATCTCAAAAGTTGTTTTCCTAGATACTAAAAGATGTAGATTTCTGAGCTCCAAACACATTCAATCATAAATCATATGGAAAAAAATCATCCCCTCACATCCCGATCCTGTGTTGTCTGTGGAAATAGCATCCCTTCCATTTCCCATCTCCATCATGCCCACCTATGACCCCCAAATTAAGTCTGTAGACCTCTCATAGAGGCACTGCTATTGCCAAGGAAACCTGGCAAAGGAAGAAAACAGTGATTTCACACTGGTCTGGGTGCAAAGTTTGAATAAGATATTACATTTTAAAAATTGATTTTGTATACTCCTTGGGCCAATTTCCTGGGATTAGAAGTTTCTTTAACACTTCACATTTTCTTCGGGCTTCTCAGATATCAGCAAAATATAGAAAATGGAGACCATGGCAGAGCAAAACCATAATTCAGGAGTTGGGTAATAGATGAAAGATGCTAATCCCAGTTGAGAGGAGTTCATAAAAATGAATTCTGGACTCCTTTGGGCAGCAGGAGTACTGCATCATGAATATTTATAGTGGAATATGGGAAGCGTTGGGAAACAAACTCAGCAGGGGCCAATCTACCCCAACAGCTGGAGATCATTTGGGTGTTAAAATGAAGTTTTAAGGGACACCGTTTAGATAAAAATCATATTTGAAAAGAATTATGTCTGTGTTCCAAATAGCATCAAGTGTAGAGCAATTTTGAGTTTTATATGCTTTGCAAACATCTGCTTGCTTTTAAGATTTACTCATCTTGTACCATAAAGTTGGATTTAGTTTCCAAAAATCTCCCATTTTTTTTTATGTAGGGGTGAAAATGTTCAAAAGAAGAACATTGTATAGACAGATTTGTACACATCAGGACCTGACCTTTCAGAAAGCACTAATTTTAAAGAGATGCTATTGATAAAGGTTAAACACATGGATTCTGGAGCCAGAGTCCTTGATCCCAAATGCCAGCTCTACCACTCCCTGCAGCCAGTGTAGCCTTCAGCAAGTTATTTAACCTCTCTGTGCCTTAGTTTCCCAGTCTGTGAAAGTTAGGTCATAACTGTGTCTTCTCATTTACCTATTGGGAAGATTAAATAAATGTGTGGCCCAAAATTTAGCACCATGGCAGTACTGGCTTTCATGAAGGTTATTAAAACTATTCTCATTTCATTGTGTTGCTTAAGTAAAGGGTGTAAAATGGGAAAATTATATATTTATTCCAAAAATTTCTTAAAGGAATTAAAAAATATAAGGAGCATAGGACCTAGGTCAAATGCTATATGCAGAGATATTTAAGTGAAATTACCGTTTAGGCAAATTTGCTTTTAAAAAGCAAGCTAACAAATAAAAACTCACTTTTGTCATCAGCTCCTATCATTGAGTGTTCCTAAAATGAATATGACCATTCTCCAACAAAATTAGTCACTACCAACTAAATCACAGAGCTGTGCATGGTTTAATGCCAGTGTCCTTGCTTTTTCTTTATATATCGATTTGATTTGTTATGTGTAACCAAGGACTTTTTTTCACACAATATAGACTAAGCTGAACAGCTTCTCACCCTGGAGACCCAAAATTGTCTTTTGCTCTCACATCCCAATTTTGTTATTTATTATCTTACTTATTTTTCCAAAAGAATAAAAAGAAATACGGCCATTAATGGATTCATTTAACTGGGAGCTGATTGCTTGCAGATTTATTATTGTTAGCATAGTTAATTTCATCTCTGTAAAATTTTCACAAGTTGTGTGGATGATTAATAATTTCCACATGCCCCTTTTCAGGAAATGCCTGAAAGAAGGCTCAGTGACATCTGAAATTCAGATTGCTACAAGGACTAAGAATTCTGCCTTGCCCAGAGAGAAAATAACTTGCTCCCAATAGTACATTTGCTTTACAGCCACGGTGAAAATGTAAATATGATCATGTCATTTCACTGCTTAAACCCTTATCAACTGCCAAATTCCCTCAGGATGAAGACCAAATTCCCTCAGAGCTCAGCTGCATGACCCTAGCCTGCCCACCAACTTTCTCCCTGTGTCCTGTTCCCAGCCTCACTGCCCTTCACTTAGTGCCTTGAACTAGACAACCCCCTTGCTTCCCACCAGCAGCTAAGGTGGGTCCACACCTGCAACCAAGAGTGGAACACGTTCAAGTAGACATTCTTTAAATATTGCTCCATGTGTATTTAGTGAGAGTGGGGTGACTCTAACTTTATAGTAATAATAATCTCTTACATAAACAAGCTTATATACCTTCACCTGGGTAAAGCAAAATCAATATTCTAAAAGACATGGAATATTCTCTTTTGTTCCCCTAGTTTTTGTCTTTCTTTTTGTCAATTATTAAACAAGACAACTTCTTAGTGGGGAAGAAGGTCCATTACAAGGTTTTACGGTTAGGTCACACAACTATCACTTGGTTTACAGGCTACTCTGGAATACACTACATGATCCCACTCACCATTCTAAGCACGAGGTGTTTCTGGAAGTTCAGATGACTGTCTCTGCCAGCGCTACATATAGCTGCACTAAGCAAATTTTCTAAGTACACATTGAAAGCACTCAAGAAAAACAGCCCAGTGATGGTTTCATTTTATTTTGTATTCAAAAATCCCCCACTCCAGCTTCAGTGAAGGCGTGACCTATGCACATTTCTTCAGAAAGTTAAGCCCTCATGTGCAGAAACCTGAGACAGTAGGTACCACCTTTCACATTTAGTCTGGAAATGTTGCAGCCGGCCTGCAGTTTGTTTGGTGCCCTGCTGAGCTGTCTAGCTATTTGCCCCATAATCCAGTCCTTCCTCTACCAGGACTACTCTTTTCCACTTCAAATTCTAAATAACTTCTTGGTTTCCAAATCTAAGCCTAAATGTCACCTTCCCCAAGAGAAAGCCACTGACCTGAAGACCGAGTGAGATCACAAAGTGACAGCATTTCATTCTTATTTTTATCCTTTTACATCTCTGAAATTAAAATATGACTTTCTAACAGTGGGGTCTTCCAACATCAGTCACCAGGTGGCTGTCCTGACATGGGTGTCATTTCTAGCAACTGTATGAACATCGTGCTAGCCTTAGCAATATGATTACACAACAAAGCTTGTGGCTTTTCAGTCAATAGACATTTCAGAGGCATTTGAAAAAAGAATACTAGTCCTAGCTGATGTTTGAAAATCACCGTAGGTATTTGTCAGTAAGATTAAAAAAAAAAAAAAGCACCACCTTCTAAACTCTGAGAATTGGCATCAGTTGTGGGAAGACAACCTCACAGATGACTGTAGCATTCCTAAAAAGTACTGCTCCCTCAAATAATCTCAATAGCCAGAAAAAATGATAGTGGATACTGATGGATTTATATCTGATACTGATATCTGATACTGATGGATTGATACTGATGGATTGATACTGATGGATAGTGGATACTGATGGATACTGATGGATAAACTGTGGATACTGATGATTCTGGGTCCAAAAGTGATTTAAAAAGAGTTCAAGTCTCACTGTGGAAAAGTTTTAGAGATATCTTATTTGATTTATATTTCTCTTTTTATGTATGCATGAGTGATGTATGATTTTAAAAGATAAGTTTAAAATGAATTCTTTCCATAAGTATGAAACAAAATGTATGAGTGATAAGAACACATAAAGCTATAATTTAATTGGCAGAGTTTTATCTTTGTTAGTAGTATAGTCATGCACTGCCTAAGAACATTTCAGTCAACAATAGACCACATAAGCAGCAGCAATCCCATAAGATTATATTATCTGGTGACATTTTAGTTTGCATAAGAACACATTTTGATGTTTGTACAATGACAAAATTGCCTAACAATGAATTTCTCAGAATACTTCCCCGTTGTTAAGGAATACGTGACTGTATATAAAACAGTGACATGACATACAAGCAAGCAGATTTTATACAGTATACATTTTTATATTTGCATGGAATTTGCATTCATTGCATTTATCACAAATGTAATTCTATTTATGTGGCTGATCATTTAATATCTATTTTTTCAACTTCTTTATCAATATAGAGTAATGCCTAGAATAAAGCAAGTGTTATAAATCTATTTTAATGAATAAGTCAAGCTAACACATTAACAAATGAGTGAATGCAGTATGCCTAGACTTTTGTTCTTAGGTGCCCAAGTGTCACCCAGGGTCCTGCACATCCACTCACTAAACTCCAATACTAGAGAGTTGCAGGCTGAATCTGACCTACAAATATATGTTGCTTGATGGAGTACAGTGCTTCTTTAAAAAGTAATTAATGAGTACAAGAACTCGAGTTTGATCCCTGGTACCAAAATAATACTACTAATAATAATGATAATAATATTGAAATTGAAAGCCTCTAGGTGGGGCATGAAGTCTTCAATTCACAGTCCCTACCACTCTTATCCTTTTACATATATATATATTATCTACCTGCTCCTTAAAGGCTTTTGACATTGAGTTTAAGATATCTGCACTGTGTAATTTATATTAACACACAATAATCACATTTTACATATGGTCTGAAAGATAGTTATTGATTTGAGGGAAAAGCCTCACTCCAGGCCATGGATTTAACGCTTGCTGTTGGAAAGGCTATGGAATATCAGATTACCAAGCTCCCCAGTGTTCCACTATTAATTTGTCACTGCTATTTCCCTTGGCCTGAGAATGTCTGCGCTAGTGCCTGCTGCTGTCCACAGGTGGCAGTGGTCCTTCACTATTGCAAAAGCCCCAGAATGCCTCTAGGCCTTCAAACTGTAGGCCCAGGGAAATGATACTGATGCTTAGGCAGTTTGTCTCTCCTGATTACCCATCCTTGTTTATTGTTGCCTGTGGTGCACAATATAGATACAGAAACAACTCTGCTCTTTGTATTGTCACACAATGTGCTTAATGTAATGGCAGTAATGGCAGTTTGCAATTGAAAAAATATTTTTTCCCATGTTGTTTAAACCAAGTAACTTTTTTCAGTCTTTCCCCTTAAATAAGAGAACAGAAAGGGAAAGCTGATTCTGTTGTTCATTTTATTACTTTACTAGTTTGATCTCTCTTTTAGTATTATCCTAATATATTAGTATATGTTAAACTTGACTCTTCAGTATAGAGATTACAAAAATTAAGACAGTTTTAAGAAAACATTATGTGTTTCCATAGGTGTTTTGCACCTTATACACACACACGATGGAAATTTCAGTTGTAAAGTAGTTGAAATTAAACAATATTTTAGCTCTAGCCAATCTTTCTAGGTAACAACATTTGATGCATGTAAACTAAAAATAAAGATTCTAGGCTTTATTAAAATTTAGGCAGAGTGTGTTCTGTTACTCAGTTACAAAAGCACTCTTGTTTGTTTAGAACAGTCTCACATGTATAAATATTCATTAATAATACATGGCAATGTTCTAAATGTTTTCTCTTAAGTCATGATTATTACCTACAGCAAGGAATAAATCACGGCAGTTCATTTTCAGTGGACTAACATCCCCAGAGAAAAGTCAGTCCCACTGTATACACAACAACAGCAGTGGTATTTGTTGATGGTTTTAAATAAAATCTTTCCTCACAAGAGGAAAGAAACATGATTATAAAAGCAATAGTTGTGTGCACAGAAACAGCAACTCATTCCTTTTCATGCTATGAACTTAAGAAATTCTCAAAAAAAAGTGTAGTCTTTTAAAAAGTATGTGTTGTTGAGCAAATGGAACTTCACCTAAACAGGCCACTTGAATTAAAAAACTATCTGCAAAATTGTTCCTGTATTTCTTGATCAGATAAAGCACATTAAAGACAAAAGGCCTCATTTAGACTTTAAAATAAAGGTGAAAAATAAGTTGAAAAAGAATAAATGTTATCAATTTTCTCTTTCTCTACTATGAGAGATTATTTTCCCCTAACCTCACTCAAAAGTAAAACATCCAGTGTGTAGCTTTTCTTGCTTTAGTTAAATTTGCTTCCCTGCTACAGCTGTACACATCTGGTGGCTGAGTCCCCACCAAAGTACTGCACTGTAACTCCCTACACCACCCATGAGCATGTATAGGAGCCTTTCTCTTTACAGCAGCGGTCTCCAACTTCCAGGCCACAGCCTGGTGTCTATTGGTGGCAGGTTAGAAACTGGGCTGCACAGCCAGAAGTGACTGGCTGGCTAGTGAGCAAAGCTTTACCTGTATTTATAGCAGCTCCGATCACTCACACTACACCTGAGCCCTGCCTCCTGTCAGATTGCCTTGCATTAGATTTTCATAGGAGCACGAACCTCACTGTGAACTGTGCATGTGATGGATCTACCATTACATAGTCCTTATGAGAACTTAACATAATAATAACAAATAAAGTACACAATAAATGTAATGTGACTGAAGCATCCTGAAACCCCTGCTACCACACTCAGTCTATAGAAAAACTGTCTTCGAGGAAACTGTTTGCTGGTGCTAAAAGGTTGGAGACCACTAATTTAGAGTCCTCCTGCAGTTGTTTCTTCATTTGACTCCCACACTTAACTATCTCTGCCAAAGGCTAATGGAGTTGATCTCCAAAGACTCAAAAAGTAGTTTGTGTGTAGCTGTTTCAAGAAGATACTGGACATAAGACATAGTACAATATCAAGTAGATTTCTAACATTGAAAATCACCACATTGATACTGCTAGATGTTAGCTTCAGAATCTGAGCAACTTCCCTAACTCCACACTGCACAGAGAGGATGAGAAGGTGAGGTTTTCCTTGGACTTTTGGGGGATGGATCTTTTACCCAGGCTACTGCCATTCCCTTAGAGATCCCAACTGAATCAATAAAAACAGAAAAACCTAAAAAACAACTTTTAAGCCAAAGCCACTATATAATGCAAATGCAATATTCAAGTCTTCAAAAGACAGGACATCATAATTTATTAAGTTCCTAATACTCCAGGCACTTAACAGCCAGTGAGTTCTGAGGACAATACTGTGAAGGAAGTTTCATTAGTCCCACCTCACAGACAAGACAACTGAGATTTTGAGAAGTTAGCTTATTCGCTCGCCAAGTTATTTACCTTATTCCCTATCATGTGGTAACGTAGGTCCATCCAGTTCTGGAATCTTTCCCTACCCCATTTCCAATATCCACTTTTCCTGCTGGGATGTTCCAAAACACATTTTTAATAATATCTGTTTGGGAAATGACCTTCCCAGTGGTGTATGAAAGAACAGAATTACAAAGTGCATTTTCTCTATTTTTCTTTAAAGTATCTTGGGAGTGGGAAGGAATTTGGTCTCAACACAGCTTTGGACATGGCAATTAATATTTATAATAAATATTATTTTCTCTGAATTCATTGATAGGCATCCTTGATTTAAATGTAAAAGGGGGTCTTTCCCAGATTATAATGATTGGTTTCATCACCAATGATACAAGTTACATAGATAGTTTCTGCATTCTTAAAGACAAATAGCCCCATTTAAACTTTACAATACAGGAAAAGAATAAGTTGAAAAAGATCAAATCCTAGCAATTTTCTTAAATAATTAGAAAGATTTAAGAGCTAGTCTATACTTCCCCCAAAACTCTATGTATTTCTAGGATCACCTTATCTTGGACAATGTTCATAGCAAACAAATAGTATGATTTCTCCCCAGAGCATTTTTAGCATGTCCAGTATGGCAGCTTAACTTGAGATTCTTTCAGGTTCCATACCACCTGATCAATGTAGAATCAGAAAGAGATATGAAGAAGAGATGTAGAATTACAAAGAGCTAAGCTTTCCTGCTGACAGATGTAGACAACTGAGCTGCCATGGTTAATGCATGATGGGTACAAAGCAAACCATCTGACTTTCAAAGAGAATTTCAGATTGATAGATTTCAAGGGAGTGGGCATATATGTCAGTCTCTTAGGTATAGCAATTAAATGAGAAATCTTCAGCTTTCTAGAACATTCTGTTTGGCTGGGGGTTAGATATCAAAAGTGAAGTTTTCCTTATTCTGTTTCACCAAGGTTTCCCACTGCTAAAGTTCTCCCTAGTCTAATTTTAGGCACTCCCTCCCTTTACTCAAAAAAGATAGAAGCTTGAAAACACCAAAATAATATTTGAAAAACTCATGTGTAGCCTTGAGCATACTACAAAGGAAGTTAATCCTACTGACATCTACTGAGACCTTGAGATTTCTATCCACCAAGGTTGGATTTTTCTTAATTTAAAAAAAAATAGGTGAATTTGACAACTGCTTTGAGAAGATTTCAGATTGATGACTATATTATATTTTGGGACTTGGAACTCTATAAGAAAATAAAACAAAATAATTACCAGTTACCTATCACTCCACAATCCTATATAGAACATTCGCCAGCTTGAAGATATCAATTCTATTTTCCTTATCCCAGTTTCATTCTTGACTAGGGAAATTGGTGAAAGAAAAATAATTATTTCCACCAACAATACTGTCTTTAAGACTTCCTGGCTATTTTACAGGTATATTTGTTGTTGCAAAGACAATCAATGGAAACTAAAAGTAAGTTACACTCTGGGAGAACACTCAGTAACCTAGATCTAGATTGATTTCTGTTTGTTTATAGTATAGACAAACAGATTTAATTAAATATTTTTGAAGAGCCCTGCTTCACTGAGATCATAACCTAAGGCTTTCTATGACCACAAATACAGTATGTCAAGTTTCCTGGTACACTACAAAGAGTCCTGGAGTCTGAGAAAGGAGACCATATTTGCCTCCCCAGTTAGAATTACATTGCTATTGGGTAATATCCCAGAAATCACAATATTTCCAGCTCTCAGTTTCTCTATAAAGAAGCTGAAAAAGTGTATGACATCTAAGGTCCTTCAACCTTTACTGTATTTCTTTTAACATATTAGGCATATTTTTAGATTTTAAAGAACATGAAGAGCAAGTTTTAGCACATTTTTTAATCTTGGAAATAACATCCCTTGGGAAATATCATTCCTAAATTATAAATAACCAAGTGAGGACACAAGTGAGAGGAAATGGTGGCACAGCACTTTCTACATTCTGAGAGTACACCTGAAAATCCACAACTGTAGAAGCAAGTACACATTCCCTTGTTTCCTCCAGCAAATGACCACCTTTACCCCTGTCCTTCGCAGAGAGGCACTCGGATGCTAAGAGTTTCTGGAATTCTTTTCCAGGTCAGAGAATAAGACTGCCACCCAGCACAGTAACTGAACAGCACAGACCTGGACCCCATCCCACAAAGATTACTATGAAAATGGGGATTTCAGGGATACATCATTCACCCTCAAACTCAGGGTTTAGTTATCCATAATCATCCTTGGCACAGGCCAGTGGAAACTCAGGTGCTAAAAACTGCCCATCTGTCACAGGTGTTTATAATTGTAACACAACCAGGTTAACTGTCAACACTGGCAGGCAAAGGAGGAGTAGGAGCTGGAAGTAATTGGGGGGGGGGTCTTTTTACACCAAAGGCTCCAACTTAGAGGCCCTTCTGTTAATCAGATGTTGCCTGCTAACTAAATATTTAAATATCTGGTAAACATTTGAGAACCATAACTAAGTGAAGCTATTTGACCAAATGAAATGAACTAGCTATTCCTTTCTGTCAAGGTGGATTTCAGTGAAATTGATTCTACTTTCAGCTACTACTTTTTAGCACCCTGGATCTACCTCTTACCCATTGCCCCAGCTAAGTTGTGCCCCACTATGGTGATGCTGAGGTGCCTGTCACCTAAGGAAAGTCAACAGCTGAGCAAGGATCTTGGTTGCTGTCTCAACTGTCATCCCAAAGTCAGCATCCATCTCTGATAGCAGCTCTTGACAATTCCGGTGTGTTAGTTAGCTTTTCATTACTATGACAAATTCCAGATATCAACAACATAAAGGAGGAAAGGTTTATGTTGGCTCATGTTTTCATAGATCACTTGGCTCCATTGCTTCTGGGCCCGTGGCAGGGAATATGTGGTGGAGAAAAGCAGCTTGCCTCATGGTGGACAGGAGGGAGGTAGGAAGGGAGAAAAGGAAAGAGAGTCAAAGACAGGGAGAGAGGAAAGGAGAGGAAGAAAGGGGGAGAGAGAGAGAGAGAGAGAGAGAGAGAGAGAGAGAGAGAGAGAGAGAGACCAGCCCTGAGAGGAAAAGGCCAAGAGCAAAATACACCATTCAAAGGCCACACTTTCAGTTATCCATCTCCTCCATTTAAGCCTCACTTCCTCATAGCCCATTCAGCTATGAACTCATTGATATATTAATCCACTGATGAAGTGAGTGCCTTCATGATCCAATCACTGTCAAAGCCCCACTTCTAACATTGCTGCTTTGAGGACAAAACCTCTAACATATAAACCTTTGGGGGGATATTTTAGATTTAAACCATAACACTCTGGGTGCCTTGGTCCACAGTCATTCATTCAATACACACTTTAATACCTAATCAAAAGGCAGACCCTGTATAATTACCTGAGGACAAAAAGATAAGGCAAGATAGTCCCTTTCCTTACAGAGTGCCCAAAGGAATACTGCAAATAGCGATTGCACCGACACAGGTGTGTACCAGGTACAAATAAGGACACAGTCTCTACATCTGCCTGGAGGAATTAGGAGAAAGCCAAGCCTGGGGCACACCAGAAAAACAAGCAGACATGTGTCTGCCAAACTGTTTTAGGTAACCGAAGGGTAGAAATGGAGTCTTAAGAAGCGTAGGAGTAGAGATACAGAGAAGAGAAAGAGCTTGGTCTTTAGACTATAAACATCATAGAATGTGGGGCAGTTTATGATATTAAGCAATTAGGCAGGTGAGATTATGCTTTAGTATTCCATATTTGCTGGTAGAGGGCTCCTTGTGTCCCTGGTGCTTGTTTTCAACTCTACCACCCGTGAGTAAGTAGAATACAAAGGGAAAATCTGATGTTGGGTCTTTAGGGTGTACATCTGTGGGGAAAAGAGGTACCCTCCCCCCTAAGGCCCAGGTAGGGCAAAGAGCTTGGAGGCTCCAACAGAGAAGTTTACACGTCACAGTTTACTGTACCCTCCTAGGGCTGCCTGATCCCCCTCAGAGGGAGGGAGCTCACTCTCCCTCATGCCACTGCATATTTGATTCTGTGTTCTTCTGGGGCACTGATGTTGATGGATGGAGATATCTTGTAATGTTTTAAATGGCACAGGATCAATTTCTTTCCCTTGATTCAAGTTTCAGACAGTGTCACACTGCTACTACTTACCAAAAAAAGGGAATGTGAGCAGTCAGTGACAGAAGTATAACAAGGAGCAGCTCCTATGGTGCCACACTCCCTCTTGGCCACAATCACAGTGCACACAGTAATGTCATACACATCAGCGTCTCTCACAATCCAACAAAGAAATGCAGTAATGGAACCAGCATTGACTCCTTTGAATACTTGTCACATGAAAAAAGAAAACTTACAATAAAACTAGCAAGAAGTTTTTCTTTTATTGTATCAGTACATGTTTGCAGTACATGAAGTTTACATTCATCTTAGGGAGTAGGTATATACACATAGGGTTTTTTATTCTCTTTAGCAGGATTATTGAAAGTACTCCATATTCAAATAAGCCAGAAAACCTAGTGTATAAAAATGATGACTTTTGCATCTATGTAAAATCCAATTTTGATAAAATTACATGATCTTTCACAAGTTTCTTATACTAACTTAAATTTAGGTTCATGGCTCTGGTCAAGTACCAAGGAAAACTACTACCTTTAATAGCAAATGGTGTCAAGGGAGAGAAAATCACTACATGTGTGGCTAAATGAGACCTTTTCTTTTCACCTCTTTGCTTTACACACACACCACCACCACCACCATCACCACCACCACCATTACCACCACCACACCACACCAGAACAAATTAGAATGGAAGACAGAATTAAAATTTCATTCTAATGAGACAAAGAAATGGCTACTAACTCAAGTCATAGAGTGAAAAAAATCATATCCATGGAGAACAGCCGTCAGATCTGGGCCAAGCATGGTGAGAATCTGGAGCTGCTCTTCCTGCCCTAGAAGGTCTAATTTTCTTCATGGAAGGAAGATTGCAGCCTGTGGAAAGCAGGAAGCAGACACACCCTCCATAATGGGAACCAAGCAATGCTATTCTCTAGCTGAGAGAATGAAACTGTGATATTCCTGAGGGGTTAAAGCTCCAATTTGACTGATCAAGTAAAATCTGCTTCTGAACTGTGTGTCAGTGATGGCCCATCTGAGATAACAAAACCTTCTGACAAGAAATAACTAGAAAGAAAATGCTTACTAAAGGTAACCATCAAATGAAAGCGACACAGTTACAAAGTATTTTGTGTGGGGAAAGACGGTTAACAAATAATAACTAAAAACAGTCAAGAAAACAGAAACATTAATGCATTTTGAAAGGACTTACAAATATCTGTTTCTGAACTCTTCAAGAGGAAAACACTAGTATCTACAAAACAAATAAGAAATTGTAAAGCAAAAAAAGCATTGGGTAGTAAACTCATGAATAGAAATTCTATAAATTATTGTGAAAACTCTAATAGATAAGACAAACAATAAACTGAACATGATTGAATAATTAGAAAGACAGGAGATGCAATTGATCAAATCACACACAACAAAGAACAGCAAGATAAGGAGTGAGCATTTTGAAAAGGAACCAAACACACGACAGACACACAGTAAAGCTTAAGCCTCCAGGGGAAAATATATAAAGGCATATCTGGATGTACAATTCCTGAAATTTTTCCAGATATGTAACCTAATCTGGACTAACAGACAAAGGCTTTTTCTTATGATTAAAATGAGCTAAGAGTGAATGTTAACAAAGTTATATCTCTAATTTCTTCTTTTAAAAAACTTATTAGTATATGTTTGCAACACATAATGAGTATATTCACTGTGGAGTTTTGACACAAATAAATATCACATCTTGACCTTTTTTACTTCTTTTTCCCCCTCTCTCCCTCTCATTATCTCCCTCCATCCCCAGATCCCCTTTCCATCTCCACAAAGTCTAGATCCCTGTTTCCCACCATCTTTCATTTATTTTCCCTTTAAGTTATTTATGTATTTTGGCTTTCTCATGTAAGAAAAACTATGCAACATTTAACCTTCTGGGTCTGTGACTTAAAAATCTTAATCACAATCAGAATTAAGTCTTAACAAGAGTGAGATGTTAGGCCATTAGTAATTTGCATAAACCAGGGAAGATTGTTATTGCATATGGAATGACATGTTGCCAAATGACAATCCTGTAGTCTTACTGGTAAATTCTGTCAATCTACTCTCCTGGACATCCTCAGTAGATAGTGTCATTTTTCTAAGTTTGTTCCGCTTGAAGTGATAAGGCATATTACCCTCTGAACACAAATGCCTTAGACTCATTTAAGTTGAATGAGGAACATTTTCTGGGAAATAATAGTGCCTGGAAAAGCCAATAATTTATACAAAGCAGTGATCAACAAATTAGAGAACTGAAACAGAAGGTTGTGCCCTCAGAATAATTTTCAGATGATCTTCCCTTTTAACTGATTTGGCAAATTGGCCATGAACTTCCTCCAGGGCTTTTTCAAAGTTGTGTATCCAGTAAAACTGACAAATACATTGTGAGGTGTGGAAGCTAGACAAAAACTGTACATGGGAAGATGAAGCATGAAGAATATGAAGTGGTAAGTAAAGTTCATGGTAGATAAAAGGAATTATCAATTGTGGAAGTGAATAAATAGAGTGTATCCTAGGAAGTCATACAAAAGGCTGAGGCCTTCCATTGATTTCAGAAGAGCTTCTAAGTTGTTGATGCTAACTCCCTTTCGAGCTCAAGTAATTCCAAAACATTCTAGAGGTGGGTCAAAAACTCAACTCTGGAAGTTGCAAATGTATGTGTTTTTTTAAACCCAATTAGGGTATTTGAGGTAATACTGGTCTGTTGAGAATTTTAGTGTCTGATGATATCACCTCAGGGAAGCACTAAAACATGACACCACTCCTGAAATCTTAGAAAATGGAAACTCCATAAAGCCCTGAAAAATGCCACAGGCAAAAAAAAATTACTGGCATAAAACAAGACAAAATTTCCCAAAATGTCTTCACCAAAATTGTCTCCTGATTGCCTCAGGAAAATCATGAAGGAATTGGCAGAGTATAAGTCCCACTTTTTAATACTGTCTTGTGGGGAATTTGACTTATCACTTTTTATTTCATCTTACCAACAGAATTTGTGTAGCCCACTGCATAAGAATGATTGCTTTGAGGTCATTTGCTTTCATTAGATAATCAAGCTTTTTGTAATTTTTTTCTCTAGAGCATAAAATAAATTTCACGTTTAAACCAGTTTGTATAGTAGCAAAAACTGAATAGAATAATATTGACTTCCTCACTGAAAATTCTGCTCTCTCCAAGAAAATGAAAATATAGAATTGCATTGTTATGGTGACAGCAATGTCAAATACTGATTGTGAAAGGTAACAACTATTTCCTAATGAGGACTTAGGTATCTCCCAACAGTGATGCAGGGGATCTAGTCCAGCATCCAACCATGACACACTTTATATGCAAGTTTAAGATATGTTATGTGAATGAACCAACCCCCCATGATGAATGTAATCATATGCACTGCAAATGTATACTAATAAATACTAAACAAAACTGTGCAACCTCACACAGCCTCAAGGTCACGTGACCCAGCATGCACATAGATCTGTCTCCAAAGATATTAAAAAATAATGCACAGTTGTATGGCAGTTTCAGGAAATGTCTTCAGAAAATATGACAAAAGAGTTCGTTCATAATATATGACCAAATTCTTCAAGAACTCTTTCCATACCTTTTCATCTCATTGTCTGAGACATGAGGAACTGTCCCCAAAGAATCTCTTCTTTCTTCACTCTAAATCTCCCCATGATCTGGCCACAATGACTTCAATTTCACCCTTTTGGAATCTCTCTCTCTCTCTCTCTCTCTCTCTCTCTCTCTCTCTCTCTCTCTCTCTCATTTTCTAAAGAAAATCAAATCCAGCCAGTCTTGATTCTCTCTGGTTCTTCCCTTCATCTATTACCCAGAATCATCTAACAGATGGCTGAGGGATCCATCAGACAATAACAAATTCTCTTTAGGGGACAGGGAAAGGGAGAAGAAGTTGCTGTTTTCCTGTAGTCAGATTGTATCTTTCTTAAATACTGACCAAACTCTAAGTGTTGACTAAGTTACCTATTAGGTAACTTAGGAAGAACTGTCAATAATGGAATGCTCTGAGACATGTTGTTCTGAACGCAAAATATAGCCAAATTCTGGGCTTTTGTAACTATGAAAACAATAGGAAGCCTTTATCTCAGTGGTATAAAATTTACAGGACCTAGGCTTTATTCTATGGACTGTTAACTGGCCCTTTCTCTTGCAGAATTTTGTTTTCCTGCATTTTCAGAAAGAAAATTGATGCCACTTCTGCATCTAGAATAAACATTGATGGGTTTCATCAGATCTTCCACATGCTAGAAACTTCTATTTCCTGTGAGCTACCACACATACACAGTAGTAAGCACTGGCACACACACTGGGACTGCATACATAGTAGAGGCTGCCCTTTCATTCTGTGGCTTATATGATGAGACAAAACCATTTCTTGCGTTACAGAGAGTGCATCTGTCAAAGGCAGGATTGGAGTTTTGAACCTTATATAATGTCCCCACACTACACCACTCAATTTAAGCTATCCCATAAAATTGCCACTTCCAGATAGGTGGCATAATTCTGGCTCAACAGAGGGTCTAGTGTTTTGGGGTTTTTTCAAATGTCTGGTTTGAAAGAGATGTTTTTCCTGCCAGAGGTTTAAGGTTGACAGAAGTAGAGAATTGTTTTATTCAGAGCTATCTTTGTTTGAAGTTCCTTCGTGGTTGTTGTTGTTATTATTGTTTTTCTTCAAGACTGACAAAATCCCTGATTGTATTAACTCAAGGAAGCTGACTGACAGATAACCAGCTCCAGCATTTCACCAAGTAGCCAGTCACTTCAGGAACAAAGTTACTTTAATTCCAGGTGGAGTTAGAGACTGCTGCTGTCTACCAGCAATGCCTTTTTGTGTGTATATTTAGAAAGATGAGCAGGAATTGAGGGGCAAGGTTTTTTTTTTACATTATTGTTTCTATAAAAGAGAAACTATATCCACATCTAAGTTTTTTCCTCTATAATGAGGATTTTCACCAATCACTGATATCTTCTTACTTGGCCCTCTACATGAGCCTTTGTGAGCATTTCCCTGGGTAGGATTATTAGTGGAATTAGGAGCAGCTAGTTAACTCCTGGGCAGAAAACAGTCACACTGGAATGGTCTGTACCTTCAGGAACAACATCACCACCATAATGGGTATGCTAAGCTTCCCTGTTCAACTGTCCTTTCCACAAATATTTTCCAAGTGTTACTTAACAAAAGTACATAGTTACGTATTGGGTAATACATCCGGGGCTAAAGAGATAGAAGTGAATCAGAGAAATGTGATCTCTGCTCTCCTGAAAGGGATCAAATCTAAAACAGTAAACAAAGAAATAAGATAATTTCAGGTTTTAAGAAGTGCTATGAAGAAAAACCAACAAAGGGCAGATATAAAGGACAGAACAAGTAACAGTCAAGGGGCTCAAGAAGGACCTTTCAGGGGATGGACTTCTGTTTTTCTTCAGTGGTCCTCCAAAAATTTTAAACAGCTAAGGCCTAAGAACAATTTTCTTTTCTAGTCAAAAAGATGTGAAGGCCCCTTCCACATCTTCCTAATCTACTTCTAGACAGGAGTCATCTATGGTAAGAAAACATCTTACAGTCTCTGCTCGAGTCTTTCTTTCGGGGATTATTGAAAGACAAGTTAGAAAAGCTTTCATCTTATATAATTTTCTTTCATTAGGGAAAAGGTAGAATCCTAAAGCCTGACCTGCAAATCTTTGGCTGCAAATAGTCCTAAGTCTCTGGAAAAAGTCTCCCTCTTGGGAGAGATGGAGCAATAGTTGTTAGCAGCTACCACTGGGAAGCCAAAGCCACACTGACGTTTCCAGAGCCCTGTATCTGAAAATGAATCATCATGAAGTTGCCTTTCTTAAAACTACCATTTCTATACTCCAGTGGACCTTTCACGTCCTCCATACCGCCAGCTTGTTTCACCCCAGAGGTTGGGGGCCATCAAGATATAGAGACACAAAGGAAAGACAGATACTAGTTCTTGCTTATTCAAGATCTGGGTGTCTCCCATTCCAAGACAGATAATAGGGGACATTCTGACTGAACAAACCAATCAGTTCACAAATGACGGAAACTTTCGGTACAACAAGCAAATATTGATCATGCTATAAATGGAGATATTAGTTTTATTTACTAAATAAATATTCCTGTTGCTGGTCTGAATGGCAGCCAGTCAGAGCTACAAAAGATGTGAGCCCAACTGCTTTGCATATTGCCTTTTTTTGTTATTACAATTTCCCCAATCTCACAGCTCTGTTAATATTTACTCAATATTTTACCATACTTCAAATTTAAGAATTCACTTGTCTTTCTTAGCTAGTTTATAAACAGCAAACAGGAAAGCCATTTCTTAAGATGGAGAGATAGCATCTGATTGACACCCTGGACCTGGATTACATATTAAACAAGAAATGCCCTCCTTGAGCCAAGATCATTGTGCAGTGAGAAACCAGTGACTTTCTCAGCCGATGATGCATCCATAAAATGGTTGGAAAGCTGCCCTGTTTGCACATGGAATCAGAAAATAGAATAAAATAAAAAGAATCCATCCCATTCCTCTAATTCCATCATCTTGCTATAGCCATTCTCCCCAGGGCTTTCCCCTAACCCAGCTGCCAAGGAGGCGTGAGGGGTTATCCTCTGAAACACCATTAATGATTCCGCAGTTTCCCCTGGGGATACTCCAAAAGCATTCTGCAGAGAAACTGGCTGCTTCTCTGGGCTCATCATATGGAAAGTATATTTCTCAACACAGCTGGCAAACAAATCTCTTTGAAGGAGATAGCCAAGAGGCCTGAGATTGGCCCTCACATAATGAGTTCAGCATCTTACTCTCCCCAGCCTATAATATTCTTCCTCCCTTGTAGTTATTTATTATTATTCAATATTTATGCAAGCTATAAATGTGCCGAGCACTGCATAATATCACAGAGAAGGCCAAGGCAATAACAACACCTTCTCCTAAGGAATAGAATGGAACCCACAAGTCAAGTCCATGGGCAGAGGCGTCCAAGAAAAGGGGAAAGCAGAGAAACAGTGCTGGCTAATGAAACCCGGTATCCATGATCCACTGTAGGCATAAGTATGTTCCACTTGATCAGAACTCCTCTACCCAGCTGGGAATTAATGGAGGAAGTGGTTTGACCCTCCATGCCTTTGGCTATTCCACGTTGGTTGTGTAAATAGAGGTAGATATAATAGTCTGGAATGAAGACATGCACCATAAACTACAACTCATATCCCTTGGCCATAGCCAAGGGAGTGGGGGCTGTTCAGAGAGCAGAAATTTATCACGCAATGTTTCCAAACTCAGGAACTTGGGATACAGAGCTTGAGGAACGCCACCACCATTCTCCAGCAATGACCTGCGAATGTCTTCTATCTACCAGGAAATGAAGGCCATAAAGTTCAGGCCATAGAAGAACTATGCAAGGTCATGTCATCAGAAAATGACAGAATGCAGCCCTGAACCCAAATTCAATAACTCTAGGCCACTTCCCCCATGCCTACCTATTCCTTTCTTGGTTATTTGGACCTTGGTTCCTCAGCATTCTCCCTTCCTCCTCAACTCTTTCTTCTCATTTTCTCCAAATAGCTAATCATCTTTTTACCTTAAACTCTAGACCTTCTCCAACCCTTTGGTTCTTTATTTCTCTCCTGAGCACCTCTGTTTTTTATTTCTATGTTCTTCCTGGGAAACCACATGCATCTTCTCTCATATTTTAACCATCAGCTCTGGGTGATGGACTCCATTACCTCTCAAGCCACAGAGGAAAGTATATGAACTCTGGAGCTAGACAAGCATGAGGTGAAATGTCAGGACTATAAACCACCTGTGAGACCTCATTAAGCTACATAAATTTATTTCTTATATGTAACGTGAGGACAAAACTTACCTCATTCCTGAGGTAGAAACTTCTATATGCAGTATAATGCCTATCCTCCTCCTAATTCTTAGTAACAGAGCCCTGATCTACAGCTTAGTACTTATGGGCAAGCTGAAACATCATTACTGAGCCTCCTTTTCAGCATCACATGAACATCTGATTATGTATCAGCCAATGAGATATAAACTGAGGCATTAGTAGGATCATCCTTAATTCCATTTTCCTCTTCCCTATTGCCTAGAACACAAATGTAATGGCCAGGCTTCATCTGACATTTTGTGTCACAAGAAGAGCCTGAGAGTAGAAGCTATGTGCCAGAGATGGCAGAGAAGAACGTTACCTGACTAGATCCTGAAAGAGACTACAAAGCTACCATAGTGGCTCTGGATGCCCGCACTGTATATCACAGATAAAAATAACATATTTAGCTTAAGGTACTGTTTGTAAGTTTTTTCTTTTATATGCAGATACAGCCAAACCTAAAATATATACTGTGATTTTTTCCCCTCTTTTCTGTCCAGTTAGATAGAATACTACAGAAAAGATAGAGCAGCTACTGCTACTGGCAATGGAACGGGAAGCAGAGAGGAGAGAGAGATGTTTCTTGAGCCCTCCAGTCTGCCACCATCCCTCTCAGGGCCCAAATCTAGCTATAGGCATTTTCAAGCAAGCCTGGGAAATATCCTGGCAAGGGAGAAGAACAGAGAAAATAAAGGCCAGGATTTGGGATTTGGGATTTGGGAACAGAAAGGCAAAGACATGTCCTGCCCAGAGAATCTTAACTGAGTGAAGACCTGTATATAAAGCACTTAGCATAGTGTTTACCACACAATAAGATGCCCTAAATGTTGCCTCCCTCCTCAACTTATTTCTAAGTCACAGACTCACACCATTCATCTCTGCATCTTCCCATATAGATCCTCCCAGAACTCAGCACCCTCTGCCTCTACAGAGTTGCCTTATACCTACGTTCTAACACAGACAATAGAGTCATTTCCATTTGAATCTTTCAGTGTTGGGATCTGAGTCCTCCTAAACCCTTCCCTCATGATGAACTTCTCTTCCCCATATCCACCTGGTTAGCAAAACACAGGTGTTCTGTCTATATGGTTCTCCTAGATAGTCCTAACATTCATGGCCCCAAATTTAAAAGCTCCCTTGGTGTCACTGTATCTTCTCACAAACATTCTTGGCCGTTCTCTGTTCTCATCTCTCTTCTACCTGTTTCATCTCCAGCTACTCAGGGCTTTGTCTGTTTTTGTTTTTGTTTTTTGGCTCACATGAGCCTTTGGATTCTAATGGCTCAGATTTAATTTCTTGGCTTGCTTTCACTTTCAGTTACATAATTAACTAGCAGATTTCTTATAGATTCAGTTCAAAAAGGCAAGATTTTGATTAGCCCTATACACGTTTTTAAACCACACCACCCCCCCGCAGGTAAATTGATGGCCTACAGCTTAATTGCCTATAAATGATATGTCTTCCATGGCTCATCCATGGGGATAAGTAGAGGAGGGAAGACCATCACTGACAACCCTTTCGCCACAGCCATTCATTCTCATATGACAGCAGGATCCTTTGGAGCACCTTCACAGACACACCCAGAAGAAACCATTTATCACTTCTCCAGGTATCCTTCAATCCAGTCAAATGAGCACCCAACATGAACCACCAAAATTAGCATTTCATCAATCTTGCAGTGAAAAATATCTCTTTTTAATGGTGGAAATATACTTCACTAAATTTTATACAGCAACCTTTTTTCCCTCTTCTTGTCGATAGTCATCAAATCCTTGGAGAACTTTGATTAAAAGGATCCACCCTCAATGTGGGCATACGGGATCCAATCAGCTAGGGACCAGATGGGTCAGAAAAGCAGAACAGGGAGATTCCTTCTGATCCTTTTTCCTGGACAGGAGCATGTCCTCTGTTTGGAGAGATTCCAAGTCCTTTAGCTTTTGGACTCAGAATTGCACCAGAGGCCCTTCAGGAGCTCCCAAGACATTTAGTCTCAGCCTAAGGTCTGAGCACCACACCATCAGCCTCCAGCCTCCAGGCTTCAGCTGCTCTATGCTACCAATTTCTCTGCCTTTCCAGCTTGTAGATTTGCAGACTGCCATCATGGGACTTTTCATCTTGAGTGATTATATAAACTAATGTAATAAATCCAGGAGGAGAACGGTGGGAGGGAAGGATGGAGGAAGAGAGATGGGGGGGGGAGAGATTCTATTGGTTCTGTTTCTCCAGGAATCCCTGACTAATACAATAAAGTGTATTCACTGGAAATCTTTCACAAAGTGGAACCAATTTCCAGTGAGTCTTTCTACCCTCATCTGATGCCTCAGTGTATAAGATCCAAATCTGAGACTTACACTTTCCATTTCCAAATATGCTCTCCAAAGTCTCTTATTTGAGCCCTGTTCTCTGTATCTAAAGTGCTTTGTTCTCTAGATATTTCTCTGCTGAGATGCTACCTATGATTCCTGTGAAATTCCAGCATGGTCTTTGCAATATTATCACCCCTCTTTACCTCAGACAGAATCACTCCCTTCTGGATACATCAGTGCTCACTACCTTATAAGATCCAAAATAGCAGAAACAATATCCTTTTGTTGGTCATTGTATTCCCAGCACATAGATGAGACCTTGACTTAGCAATTGTTCAACACACATTTGTTGAATAATTGTGTGCCTGTATTGATCCAATCCTGCCTTATATCCCAGCTACATTAGTTCTTGTCTCCATCCTCTAATAAGTAGTGAATAAGAAGATACTTTATTAATCTTGGAATTTTCCATGCACCTAAAGGATTACTCTAAACACACTAGGTTCATGATAAAAATGTCTAATATTGAACAGTTGAATGTATTAATTTCTTCAGAAGTCAAAAGTAAGGTTTGAATACAATAAGATAGGTTTTCTCTTTTCCAAGTAAAAAGAACTTTGAGGAGTCTCTGCTACACATAAAAAACAGAAATTCCTAAAAACTAGGGGGCCAAATTTAGATTTTTTTTACATACCTTTTCATACATACTTTAAACTATAACTATTTTCATAGTAATGCCTGTTATTCTCAAACGGTCTGCCTTTAGCATAAAAAATAAGATATTCTCGAATCTCAAGTTATAGATATAATACTTTTTATAATAAGAGTAACAAACATTTGTCATAAAAGTTCTTTGACACTTTTATGACAAAAGTACAAGGGCTGGGGATTTAGCTCAGTGGTTCCGCCACCTGCCTTGCAAGCACAAGGTCCTGAGTTCAATCCCTGGTACCAAAAAAAAAAACTCTCTAGATGATGAAAGTACAAACTTTATTGTAAAATAAACTTTTGTTACATGATAATGATCTTATTTTCAACTTATTCTTTTTGAAAACTAACTCAAAATTATGTTGGGATGTCATATGATTAATGAATAGTTACAGGATCCTTACCAAAACAATTATTGCTTTAAATATTCACTTTTGTAACTTTAAAAGAAACAAAGTGAATTTTAAACGAACACTTTTACTTATTAACCCTTTGGCTCATGATAATAGTGTATGAAAATAAACCAAAGCTGAGGATTTTGATTTAAGGGTAAAAAACGTACTCTTCTTGGGAGAAAATAATTTTTTAAAAATGGAATCAAAGCAGGTAATCTATTCCTTGAAAGTGAAGAATTGAAGAATTCATTAAGTAAGCACTTACACTAATTTATACAAGATGAAGTTCAAACAAAAGGAAGAATATTTCTTAAATATTCCATCTTTAGTAAACACAGTGTAAACTCTTCTGTCCTTTCAGAGGATTATTGGATCTTCTCTTCCCTCCACCCCACACCCTACTCTCTGTGCCATGAATTGGCTTCCTGGGGCCAAGTTTCTCCTCGGTGAAGTTCATACTTACTTGAGTGACCTCACCTGTCTCGTAGGCCAGCGGCATAAAGCTCTGTGCCCTGCCTTGAGCAGCTTACTGGTTCTCTGCAAACCCAGCCCCGCTAGGTCCTGCTTCTGGCATCTGTGGTCAGAATCTGTTTGTTTCTTTGCCCCCACTCTCCTCTTAAGTAAGTCAGGTAAGACCAGCTGGCCACCCTTTCCCCTCAGCCTCCTTGCAATGCCGACATGTTTGAAGGGAGGCCTCACATTGATTTCCGCTTTAGCTTTGCTGTTACTAAAGCTCATCTTTTGAGATCCATCACTGCCTCTCAATCTAGAGAGATAAAAGGGCTTGGGGAGGGGGTAAAAAGGATCAAGATGTGATATGCATATGTACCAGTGCCCCACAATGAATATATCCATTAAGTATCACAAACATATTCTAATAGAAAAGGTTTTTTAAAAGTATTGTTAGCACACCCAGTCTTTGTTGTGTGAAACTGTACTGGACATAACATCGTATCTCACTTCTCTGCCTCTTCCCATTGTATTGCAGGGATGGCCTGAGACAGTGTGACTGCTGGAGAGAACACCTTCACTCAACTCCAAACCCTCTCCAAGCCCTTATGCCTAGGCCTCCTTCTGGTCCAAAATTAAAGCTGAGGACGGCTGAGCCTTAAGATCCCTCACAGAATGAATTACACATTTAAGTTGTGATATTGGTACTGCCACCCTCAATACAGCAGGCTTGGTTAAGAACACGTATCCTTTTCACTACCCTGGAACATGGAAGGCAAATTCAACAAAGTTCTTGCTCCACAAAAATTCAAGGGAAAATATCATTTCCACTTGGGAGCAGATTTATCAGTTCATAAACTCAAAAAAATTGATGAGTGGAGTACACTCTTCACCTCTTTCAGACGAATGAAGGGAGGCTAATTCTTTTTTTGTGTGGCACCGGGGATTGAACTCGGGACCTTGTGCTTGCAAGTCAGGCAGCAGAACCACTGAGCTAAATCCCCAGCAAGGGGAGGCTAATTTTACCCCACCACACACACACACACACACACACACACACACACACACACACACACACAAACAGAATGGTTCCCTCTATGGGTGAGCTATTTGTATTCATATGAACAGGGTTTTATTTTTCCATCTATTTAATTCTTTATTTTTTCATGAGTTTAGTAGTCTATTTATACAAATCTTATACAAAATTTTTTAGATTTATGCCTAAGCATTTTAATTTGGGGGGTTGTTAATGTAAACGACAATGTATTATTTTTCCTTCGATTCTTTTATTGGTACATTTTAGGTATACAATACATTTACATTCATCATTGGGTAACTGTACCTTTACATGATGTATCTTGGTTCTTATTTTTTCCCCATATCCTGTCCTCCCTTCATCCACCCCCCACCCTTTCTTGTTTACAAAGACTTTGTTTCCATTTTTCCTTTTCTCATAATTTTTGCTTTACCTTCTTTTCTTTCTGCTACCCCTCCCACTTCCCCTACGACTTTGGACCTTTTCTTCCTATTTCCCATTATCAATTATTCATTTTAATCAGTTTTGACAATACCAGATTCTCACACCAGAGAAACTATTTGGTATTTACATATGTGTGTCCTATTTATTTCACTTAATAGTATGTCCTCAATATGCATCCATTTAGCTATAAATGTCTCTAGTTTCCCATTCTTTATGTCTGAGTAGTACTCCATTTTTTAAAAAAAAAAACACATCTTTATCCAGTCTCCAGTTGATGGGCATTGGGGCTGTTTCCAAGCTTTAGCTATTACAAACTGTGCCGCTATAAACATGGGTGCACATATATCGCTGTGGTATGATTCTTTTAATTCTTCTGGGAGATCCCCAGCAGGGGAATAGCTGGGTCAAATGGGACCTCTAGTCCTAGTTCTTTGAGGTATCTCCATAATGACTTCCACAGTGGTTGCACCAGTCCGCACTCCCACCAACAATGGAGAAGTGTTCCTTTCTCCCCACAACCCTGCCAACATTTGTTGTTGGTTGATTTCTTGAGAGCAGCCATTCTTTCTGAGGTGAGGTGGAATCTTAGTATTGTATTCATCTGCATCTTTCAAAAGACCAGTGATGTTGAACATTTTCTCATATGTTTATCTGCTGCTTTTACTTCTTCTTCTGAGAAATGTCTGTTCATTTCAGATGCCCATTTTTGAATTGGGTCTTTAAATTTAGGGAATCTGGTTTTTTTCAGTTCTTTGTATATTCTAGATAGTAGTCCTTTGTCTGAGGTACCCCTGCTAAAAATTTTTTCCCATATTGTAGGTTGTCTCTTAGCTCTGTTGGTGGTTTTTCTTGCACTGCAGAAACTTTTTAATAAGACAAGATCCCAGTTGTTGATTCTTTGTGCTAGTTCCCATGCTACTGAGGTTTTGTTCATAGTCTTTTCCTAGGCCAATGTCTTCAAGAGTTCTACCTTATTTATCTTCCAGCAAGTGTTTCTGTGTTAATATTTAGATCTTTAATCCACTTCAATCTTGGTTTAGTGCATGGTGATAGATATGGGTCTAGTTTTAATCTTTGGCAGGTTGAAATCCAGTTTTTCCAATACCATTTATTAAAGAGGCTATCTTTCCTCCAGTGAGGATGGTTGGCTCCTTTGTCAAAAATGAAGTGGCTGAGTATGTCTGGAGTTGTTTTTCCATCTTCTAATCTATTCCACTGATCCTCAGGTCTGTTTCTTTTCCAGGACCATGCTGATTTTATCACAGTAGCTTTGTAGTATAGTTTCAAGTTGGGGATTGTGATACCCCCTGCCACATCTCTGTTGCCTAGAATTGCTTTTGCTAGGTCTTCTGGTTCCAAATGAATTTTTGGATTGTTTTTGCTACTTCTGTGAAATATATTGTTGGAATTTCAATCGGTATTGCATTAAACCTACACAGTAATTTTGGAAGTATGTCCATTTTCACTATATTGGTTCTTCCTACCCAGGACTAAGGGATGTCTTTTCATTTTCTTATATGCTTTTCAGTCTCTTTTTTCAGAGTGCTGTAGTTTTCAGTGTAGAGGTCTTTTGCTTCCTTTGTTAGATTGATTCCTAGATATTTCATTTTTTTGGATACTATTGTGAAAGGAATTGCTTCCTTAATTTCTCTCTCAGTGTGTCTGTTATTTGTGTACTAGAAGGCTATCATTTTTTGGGTGTTGACCTTGTATCCAACACTCTACTGAATCTGTCAATTAAGTCTAGAAGTCTTTTGACAGAGTTTTTTGGGTCTTCTATGTAAAGTATCATATCATCAGCAAATAATGGCAGTTTAACTTCTTTCTTTCCTATCTTTATTCCTTTTATTTCTTTCTCTTTTCTAACTGCTGTGGCTAATGTTTCCAGAACTATATTGAACAGGAGTGGTGACAGTGGACATCCTTGTCTTGTTCCTGATTTTAGTGTGAAGGCTTTCTGTTTTTGACCATTTAGTATGATGTTGGCTGTTGGTTTTTCATAGACAGTCTTAATCGGGTTGAGATAAAGACCTTCTATTCCAATTTTCTGTAGGGTTTTTATCACGAATGGGTGTTGGATTTTTGTCAAATGCTTTTCCCGCATCTATTGAGATGATCATATTGTTTTTGTCCTTGGCTCTGTTAATATAGTGTATTACATTTATTGATTTACATATGTTGAACCATCCTTGCATCCCTGGGTAAATCTGACTTGGTCAGGGTGTATGATCTTCTTGATGACCCTCTGTATTCTGTTTGCCAGTATCTTGTTGAGGATTTTTGCATCTATGTTCATTAGGGATATTGTAGTTCTCTTTTTTGGTTGGGTCTTTCCCTGGTTTGGGAATCAAAGTAACACTTGCTTCCAGGAATGAATTTGGAAGTATTGCTTTCCTTTCAATTTCACTGAAGAGTTTAAAGAGTAATGGCAATAGTCCTTCTCTAAATGTCTTGTAGAATTCAGCAGTGAAGCCATCAGGACCTGGGCTTTTCTTTGTTGGTAAATTTTTTATTACATTTTCAATTTCACTGATTGTAATTGGAGAATTTAGAATTTTTATATCTTCTTCATTTAACTTTGGCAATTCATATGCATCTAGGAATCTGTCCATTTCTTCTGTTTTCCATTTTATTAGAGTACAGGTTCTCAAAGTAGGTATTGATGATCGTCTGGATCTCTGCTGGATCTGTTGTGACTTCACCTTTTTCATTCTTAATTACATGGATTTGAGCCTTTTCTTTCCTTTTTTGGATAAGGTTGTCTAAAGGCTCATTAATTTTATTTATTCTTTCAAAAAACCAACTCTGCAATTCATTGATTTGTTTTGTATCATTCTCTGAGTCTCCATTGCATTGATTTCTGCTCTGATCTTTATAATTTCCTCTCTTGTACCAGCTTTGGGTTTCTCATGGTCTTCTTTTTCTAGGAGTTTGAGGTTCAGCTATCTCTCTCTCTCTCTCTCTCTCTCTCTCTCTCTCTCTCTCTCTCTCTCTCTCTCTGTTTTCCTAATTGGGCATTAACTGCTATAAATTTCCCTCATAGAACTGCTTTCATTGCATCCCATAGATTCCTGTATGTTGTACTGGCATCATCATTTACTTGTAGAAACTGTCTAATTTCTTGTTTAATTTCCTCCATGACCCAATGGTCGTTCAGAAGAGTGTTATTCAATTTCCATCTGTTTGGGGGGGTTTTGCAGTTTCTTATGCTATTGATCTCCAATTTTATTGCCCTATGATCTGATAATATACAGGGGGTAACTTCAATTCTTTTGCATTTACTTAAACATGCCCTATGAGCTAGCATGTGGTCTGTTTTGGAGAATGACCCATGTGCAGCCAAAAAGAATGTATATTCTGATTTTGTGGGGTGGAACACTCTGTATACATCTATTAAGTTCTCATATGAACAGTTTTGACAGTGGCAGGTTTTATTTGAGAAAAATGTGTACTGAAAACTGACCTTTCAAGCAAATGCTTGTTAGTGTTGCAGTGCTCCCTGGGGAGAAGAGAGTATATCCTGAAGGTTAAGATTTAATGAGTAGTTTTGGAAAGCAGACCAAATTGTGGCCACAGAAGGTAAACAACAGGCAATTAGGTCTACATCTGATCCATTTTCCAGCATCCTCAGCTTCACTCAAAATCTGTCTTCGATCCACATTTTTCTGCAAAAAGCAAACTCACTTTACTTTTGAGAACATAGTTCATTGGAAATGAAATGTCCCTGGGTTGATATCCAGAAGTCTAGTCATAAACAAACCAAGATTATATTTGTAGGCAGGAAGGTATTAGGTTTCTGAGTCCTTCCAGAGCATATTTGTTACAATCCTGCTGAAACTCATCTGGCTGGCAGAGAAGCTCTAGTTTGCAAAGTAGGACAATGAGGGTTGTGCCAGTGGACACTGCTGCAGGGCCAGCAGGTGTTTGCAGTAACTGCCAACATGGGCTCTAGGCCTGGCTGCAACTAAATTACCTGGAAACACTGTTGACATTCAGCTTTCTTGGGTTCCACCTGTCACAGGCTGAAATGCCCCCTGCCAAATTAGTATGTTTGTAGTCTACACACCAAATACATCAGAATGTGACTGTATTTGGAGATGGGGCCTTTAGAGAGGCATGTAAGGTTAAATGAGGTCACTGGCATGGGCCCTAATCTGATATGACAAGTGTCCTAATCCAAAGAACCTAGGACACTGACACGCACAGCAAAAGGACCTTCTGGAGACAAAGAGGAGATGGCTATCTGCAAGCCAAGGAGAGAGGCCTTCAAAAACCACACCCAACATAGTAATGAACACATGTTAATCTCAGTACTCTGGGAGGATGATGTAGGAGGATCACAAATTCACAATTTAGCAAGACCTGGTCTAAAATTAAAAATGAAGGAATGAATGAATGAATGAGTGGGAGTGGGCTGTAGCTCAGTGCAGAGGTGCTGTGTTTAATCACCAAGACCACAAAGAAAAAAAGCCAGAAAAACAAAAACAAAACAAAACAAAAATATCTGCCAACCCCTTGGACTCATTCTTGTGTGTTTCACAATTACAGGGAGCTAAAAGTCTGTTGTTTAAGGTATCTGGTTTATGGTACTTGATTGTGCAGCCTAACCTGACTAATGCCACCCTCCCTAGACTCAATGACTTAATTCCCTAGAGGCTGGGGACAGAGGGACTCCAACACAGCAGGGGTTGAGAACCAACAACACAGACTTCTTCTTCCCAAGAAACTATGGGGCTCCCTTAGACTGCCCATTACCTTGAACTGCTCTGACTGAGGTCAAATATGGGCCTACTCTAGTTACAGAAGCACTCTTAGTTGTCCACAGGGGAGTCTTTATTCTTCCTCCTCCCTAACTTGACTCCTCATAAGATCATTGTCATTTTATAAGACCATGATACACAGTATATTAACCACTGTTAGTATTTTGTCATGAAATTTTGTTTTTTATTGAAGTAAGTTTTTATATTTTCTTTGTAATATATACTTGTATTACATTAAAATAAAAATAAAGAAAAAAATAATTGCTGTACTTTGATTCTAGACACTTTAAAGG